>NW_026125907.1:0-171367 GCF_943737965.1 Phodopus roborovskii | reverse complement strand
GTTTGAGAAGGCAGATAGAGAGTAGGTGACAGTGCTTTCTTTCTGTTCTTGAGTACAATTACAACATTTCCAGAACAAGAACACTATATGATTTCATGCAATACAGGATCCGAACGTGAATACACTGTGCACCATGAGACTATTAGCGTGAGTGATGGAAATCACATTGTGAGTGCATTGTTAGTGGTAGTCTTTCGACTCTCTGTGCCACAAAGCTCTGAGGCTGATAGATTCTGTGTGACATTATTGTTGAGTGTTTGGAAGTAGCGCTCTTTAGTTTTGGGATATTCCTGCGTACTTTTGAAACAACGTAGGTGAGTTAGGAATCAATGTAGATGAAATGTGACATTGAACGAGAATAATCTGGCATTACGTTAGTTGGCTAACATAGTAGATTGTGAAGGGAGTGAACCAGTGTGTTAGTGGTTCGTACACTGTAGCACTGCTAAAACGTTGTGTGTGTCTGCTCTGACACTGAGAGTGCTTTTTCACTTTGTCATTGTGCTGGAAACGAGTTTGATATTGCTGTGACATGGACCGTCAGATTTGGACTCAGCTAAAGTCCTTATTCAATGTGCTTGACTTCTCTCCATTCTAAGTGAGTGCATTCTCAAAGTGTGAGAGTGTTGCTATGGTATTTTTTTTTGTTTTGTGATAGAGTAAGACAAAGTAAAACTACTTTGCTGCTAACCCTAACCCTAACCCTAAGCCAACTCTAACTCTAACCCTAACCCTAACCCTATCACTATCCCGACGTTAATGCAAAACTGAAACCGAAACCGAGTGGGAATACTATTACAATCCTAACACTAACAGAAACAGTAGCACAAAAACTAATGCCAAAATGAACACTTCCTCCTACCCCGCACTCTTCCTACACGTAACATGAGAGGGAGAAACTGACACTACCCTAGATTCCTGAATTAGTATTTGTGAATGTTGTGTTTGTATGAGTTACTTTTTTGGCAAATGCAAGTGTACCGTAAGCATGATTGAGGATACCGTGAAAATGTTTGAGACGGCAGATAGAGAGTGGGTGACAGTGCTTTCTTTTCTGTTCTTGAATACAATTACAACATGTCCAGAACAAGAACACTATGTGATTTCATGCAACACAGGATCAGGACGTGAATACACTGTGCCACCATGAGACTATTAGCGTGAGTGATGGAAATCTACATTGCGAGTGCATTGTTAGTGGTAGTCTTTCGACTCTCTGTGCCACAAAGCTCTGAGGCTGATAGATTCTATGTGACATTATTGTTGAGTGTTTGGAAGTAGTGCACTTTAGTTTTGGGATATTCTGCGTGTTTTTGGACACAATTTGCGAGGGTGAGTTAGGAAACAATGTAGATGAAATGTGACATTGAACGAGAATAATCTGGCATTACGTTAGTTGGCTAATATAGTGATTGTGAAGGGAGTGAACCAGTGTGTTAGTGGTTCGTACACTGTAGCACTGCTAAAACTTTGTGTGTGCCTGCTCTGACACTGAGAGTGCTTTTTCACTTTGTCATTGTGCTGAAACGAGTTTCTGATATTGCTGTGACATGGAGCCGTCAGATTTGGACTCAGCTAAAGTCCTTATTCAATGTGCTTGACTTCTCTCCATTCTAAGTGAGTGCATTCTCAAAGTGTGAGAGTGCTGCCACGGCATTTTTTTTTGTTCTGTGACAGAGTAAGAGAAAGTAAAACTACTTTGCTGCTAACCCTAACCCTAAACCTAAGCCAACTCTACCTAACTCCTAACCCTAACCCTATCACTATCCTGACGTTAATGCAAAACTGAAACCGAACCGAGTGGGAATACTATTACAATCCTAACACTAACAGAAACAGTAGCACAAAAACTAATGCCAAAACGAACACTTCCTCCCCACCCCGCACTCTTCCCACACGTAACATGAGAGGGAGAACTGACACTACCCTAGATTCCTGAATTAGTATTTGTGAATGTTGTGTTTTTATGAGTTACTTTTTTGGCAAATGCAAGTGTACCGTAAGCATGATTGAGGATACCGTGAAAATGTTTGAGACGGCAGATAGAGAGTGGGTGACAGTGCTTTCTTTCTGTTCTTGAATACAATTACAACATGTCCAGAACAAGAACACTATGTGATTTCATGCAACACAGGATCAGGACGTGAATACAATGTGCCACCCATGAGACTATTAGCGTGAGTGATGGAAATCACATTGCGAGTGCATTGTTAGTGGTAGTCTTTTGACACTCTGTGCCACAAAGCTCTGAGGCTGATAGATTCTATGTGACATTATTGTTGAGTGTTTGGAAGTAGCACTTTAGTTTTGGGATATTCTGGTGTGTTTTTTGACACAACGTAGGTGAGTTAGGAAATAATGTAGATGAAATGTGACATTGAACGAGAATAATCTGGCATTACGTTAGTTGGCTAACATAGTGATTGTGAAGGGAGTGAACCAGTGTGTTAGTGGTTCGTACACTGTAGCACTGCTAAAACTTTGTGTGTGCCTGCTCTGACACTGAGAGTGCTTTTTTCACTTTGTCATTGTGCTGAAACGAGTTTGATATTGCTGTGACATGGAGCGTCAGATTTGGACTCAGCTAAAGTCCTTATTCAATGTGCTTGACTTCTCTCCATTCTAAGTGAGTGCATTCTCAAAGTGTGAGAGTGCTGCCACGGTATCTCAGCATTGTTCTGTGACAGAGTAAGACAAAGTAAAACTAATTTGCTGCTAACCCTAACCCTAACCCTAAGCCAACTCTAACTCTAACCCTAACCCTAACCCTATCACTATCCCGACGTTAATGCAAAACTGAAAACCGAATCCGAGTGGGAATACTATTACAATCCTAACACTAACAGAAACAGTAGCACAAAACTAATGCCAAAACGAACACTTCCTCCCACCCCGCACTCTTCCTACACGTAACATGAGAGGGAGAAACTGACACTACCCTAGATTCCTGAATTAGTATTTGTGAATGTTGTGTTTCTATGGGAGTTACTTTTTTGGCAAATACAAGTGTACCGTAAGCATGATTGAGGATACCGTGAAAATGTTTGAGACGGCAGATAGAGAGTGGGTGACAGTGCTTTCTTCTGTTCTTGAATACAATTAAAACATTTCCAGAACAAGAACACTATGTGATTTCATGCAACACAGGATTAGAACGTGAATACACTGTGCCACCATGAGACTATTAGCGTGAGTGATGGAAATCACATTGCGAGTGCATTGTTAGTGGTAGTCTTTCGACTCCTCTGTGCCACAAAGCTCTGAGGCTGATAGATTCTATGTGACATTATTGTTGAGTGTTTGCAAGTAGCACTTTAGTTTTGGGATATTCTGCGTGTTTTTGGACACAACGTAGGTGAGTTAGGAAACAATGTAGATGAAATGTGACATTGAACGAGAATAATCTGGCATTACGTTAGTTGGCTAATATAGTGATTGTGAAGGGAGTGAACCAGTGTGTTAGTGGTTCGTACACTGTAGCACTGCTAAAACTTTGTGTGTGTCTGCTCTGGACACTGAGAGTGCTTTTTCACTTTGTCATTGTGCTGAAACGAGTTTGATATTGCTGTACACGGAGCGTCAGATTTGGACTCAGCTAAAGTCCTTATTCAATGTGCTTGACTTCTCTCCATTCTAAGTGAGTGCATTTCAAAGTGTGAGAGTGCTGCCACGGTATCTCAGCATTGTTTTGTGACAGAGTAAGAGAAAGTAAAACTACTTTGCTGCTAACCCTAACCCAACCCTAACCCTATCACTATCCTGACGTTAATGCAAAACTGAAACCGAAACCGAGTGGGAATACTATTACAATCCTAACACTAACAGAAACACTAGCACAAAACTAACGCTAAAACGAACACTTCCTCCTCACCCTGCACTCTTCCTACACGTAACATCAGAGGGAGAAACCGACACTAACCTAAAGTCCTGAGTTAGTATTTGTGCATGTTGTGTTTCTATAAGTTACTTCTATGGCAAATGCGAGTGTACTGTAAGCATGATTGAGGATACCGTGAAAATGTTTGAGAAGGCAGATAGAGAGTAGGTGACAGTGCTTTCTTCTCTGTTCTTGAGTACAATTACAACATTTCCAGAACAAGAACACTATATGATTTCATGCAATACAGGATCCGAACGTGAATACACTGTGCAATCATGAGACTATTATTGTGAGTGATGGAAATCACATTGTGAGTGCATTGTTAGTGGTAGTCTTTTGACTCTCTGTGCCACAAAGCTCTGAGGCTGATAGATTCTGTGTGACATTATTGTTGAGTGTTTGGAAGTAGCGCTTTCTTTAGTTTTGGGATATTCTGCGTGTTTTTGGAAACAACGTAGGTGAGTTAGGAATCAATGTAGATGAAATGTGACATTGAACGAGAATAATCTGGCATTACGTTAGTTGGCTAACATAGTGATTGTGAAGGGAGTGAACCAGTGTGTTAGTGGTTCGTACACTGTAGCACTGCTAAAACGTTGTGTGTGTCTGCTCTGACACTGAGAGTGCTTTTTCACTTTGTCATTGTGCTGAAACGTGAGTTTGATATTGCTGTGACATGGACCGTCAGATTTGGACTCAGCTAAAGTCCTTATTCAATGTGCTTGACTTCTCTCCATTCTAAGTGAGTGCATTCTCAAAGTGTGAGAGTGCTGCCACGGTATCTCTTCTTTGTTCTGTGACAGAGGTAAGACAAAGTAAAACTACTTTGCTGCTAACCCTAACCCTAACCCTAAGCGAACTCTAACTCTACCTTCCTTACCTATCACTATCCCGACGTTAATGCAAAACTGGAAACCGAAACCGAGTGGGAATACTATTACAATCCTAACACTAACAGAAACAGTAGCACAAAAACTAATTCCAAAACGAACACTTCCCCTCTCCGCACTCTTCCTACACGTAACATGAGAGGGAGAAACGGCACTACCCTAGATTCCTGAATTAGTATTTGTGAATGTTGTGTTTGTATGAAGTTACTTTTTTGGCAAATGCAAGTGTACCGTAAGCATGATTGAGGATACCGTGAAAATGTTTGAGACGGCAGATAGAGAGTGGGTGACAACTGCTTTCTTTCTGTTCTTGAATACAATTACAACATGTCAAGAACAAGGACACTATGTGATTTCATGCAACACAGGATCAGGACGTGAATACACTGTGCCACCATGAGACTATTAGCGTGAGTGATGGAAATCACATTGCGAGTGCATTGTTAGTGGTAGTCTTTCACTCTCTGTGCCACAAAGCTCTAAGGGCTGATAGATTCTATGTGACATTATTGTTGAGTGTTTGGAAGTAGCACTTTAGTTTTGGGATATTCTCGGTGTGTTTTTGGACACAACGTAGGTGAGTTAGGAAACAATGTAGATGAAATGTGATAGTGAACGAGAATAATCTGGCATTACGTTAGTTGGCTAATATAGTGATTGTGAAGGGAGTGAACCAGTGTGTTAGTGGTTCGTACACTGTAGCACTGCTAAAACTTTGTGTGTGCGCTGCTCTGACACTGAGAGTGCTTTTTCACTTTGTCATTGTGCTGAAACGAGTTTGATATTGTTGTGACATGGAGCGTCAGATTTGGACTTGGCTAAAGTCCTTATTCAATGTGCTTGACTTCTCTCCATTCTAAGTGAGTGCATTCTCAAAGTGTGTGAGAGTGCTGCCACGGTATCTCTTCTTTGTTCCGTGACAGAGTAAGACAAAGTAAAACTACTTCGCTGCTAACCCTAACCCTAAACCTAAGCCAACTCTAACTCTAACCCTAACCCTAACCCTATCACTATCCCGACGTTAATGCAAAACTGAAACCGAAACCGAGTGGGAATACTATTACAATCCTAACACTAACAGAAACAGTAGCACAAAAACTAATGCCAAAACGAACCTTCCTCCTCCCGCACTCTTCCTACACGTAACATGAGAGGGAGAAACTGACACTACCCTAGATTCCTGAATTAGTATTTGTGAATGTTGTGTTTTTATGAGTTACTTTTTTGGCAAATGCAAGTGTACCGTAGCGCGAGTTGAGGATACCGTGAAAATGTTTGAGACGGCAGATAGAGAGTGGGTGAGCAGTGCTTTCTTTCTGTTCTTGAATACAATTACAACATGTCCAGAACAAGAACACTATGTGGATTTCATGCAACACAGGATCAGGACGTTAGATACACTGTGTCCCATGAGACTATTAGCGTGAGTGATGGAAATCAGCATTACGAGTGCATTGTTTTAGTGGTAGTCTTTCGAGCTCTCTGTGCCAAAGCTCTGAGGCTGATAGGATTCTATGTGACATTATTGTTGAGTGTTTGGAAGTAGCACTTTAGTTTTGGGATATTCTGCGTGTTTTTGGACACAACGTAGGTGAGTTAGGGAAACAATGTAGATGAAATGTGACATTGAACGAGAATAATCTGGCATTACGTTAGTTGGCTAACTATAGTGATTGTGAAGGAGTGAACCAGTGTGTTAGTGGTTCGTACACTGTAGCACTGCTAGAACTTTGTGTGTGCCTGCTCTGACACTGAGAGTGCTTTTTCACTTTGTCATTGTGCTGAAACGAGTTTGATATTGCTGTGACATGGAGCGTCAGATTTGGACTCAGCTAAAGTCCTTATTCAATGTGCTTGACTTCTCTCTCCATTCTAAGTGAGTGCATTCTCAAAGTGTGAGAGTGCTGCCACGGTATCCTCAGCATTGTTCTGTGACAGAGTAAGACAAAGTAAAACTAATTTGCTGCTAACCCTAACCCTAACCCTAAGCCAACTCTAACTCTAACCCTAACCCTAACCCTATCACTATCCCGACGTTAATGCAAAACTGAAACCGAACCGAGTGGGAATACTATTACAATCCTAACACTAACAGAAACAGTAGCACAAAAACTAATGCCAAAACGAACACTTCCTCCTACCCCGCACTTTCCTACACGTAACATGAGAGGGAGAAACTGACACTACCCTAGATTCCTGAATTAGTATTTGTGAATGTTTGTTTCTAGAGTTACTTTTTGGCAAATGCAAGTGTACCGTAAGCATGATTGAGGATACCGTGAAAATGTTTGAGACGGCAGATAGAGAGTGGGTGACAGTGCTTTCTTTCTGTTCTTGTGTACAATTACAACATGTCCAGAACAAGAACACTATGTGATTTCATGAACACAGGATCAGGACGTGAATACACTGTGCCACCATGAGACTAATAGCGTGAGTGATGGAAATCTTTACATTGCGAGTGCATTGTTAGTGGTAGTCTTTCGACTCTCTGTGCCACAAAGCTCTGAGGCACAGTAGATTCTATGTGACATTATTGTTGAGTGTTTGGAAGTAGCACTTTGTTTTGGGATATTCTGCGTGTTTTTGGACACAAGTAGGTGAGTTAGGGAAACAATGTAGATGAAATGTGACATTGAACGAGAATAATCTGGCATTACGTTAGTTGGCTATTATAGTGATTGTGAAGGGAGGTAACCAGTGTGTTAGTGGTTCATTACACTGTAGCACTGCTAAAACTTTGTGTGTGCCTGCTCTGACACTGAGAGTGCTTTTTCACTTTGTCATTGTGCTGAAACGAGTTTGATATTGCTGTGACATGGAGCGTCAGATTTGGACTCAGCTAAAGTCCTTATTCAATGTGCTTGACTTCTCTCCATTCTAGAGTGAGTGCATTCTCAAAGTGTGAGAGTGCTGCCACGGTATCTTCTTTTGTTCTGTGACAGAGTAAGAGAAAGTAAAACTACTTTGCTGCTAACCCTAACCCTAAACCTAAGCCAACTCCTAACTCTAACCCTAACCCTAAACCTATCACTATCCCGAGCGTTAATGTAAAACTGAAACCGAAACCGGTGGGAATACTATTACAATCCTAACTCCTAACAGAAACAGTAGCACAAAAACTAATGCCAAAACGGACACCCCCTCCTGCCCCGCACTCTTCCTACACGTAACATGAGAGGGAGAAACTGACACTACCCTAGATTCCTGAATTAGTATTTGTGAATGTTGTGGGGTTTTTATGAGTTACTTTTTTGGCAAATGCAAGTGTACCGTAAGCATGATTGAGGATACCGTGAAAATGTTTGAGACGGCAGATAGAGAGTGGGTGACAGTGCTTTCTTTCTGTTCTTGAATACAGTCCACAACATGTCCAGAACAAGAACACTATGTGATTTCATGCATTTGAGGATCAGGACGTGATTCCACTGTGCCACCATGAGACTATTAGCGTGAGTGATGGAAATCAATTGCGAGGTGCATTTTAGTGGTAGTCTTTCGAGCTCTCTGTGCCACCAGCTCTGAGGCTGATAGATTCTATGTGACATTATTGTTGAGTGTTTGGAGGCAGCACTTTAGTTTTGGGATATTCTGCGTGTTTTTGGACACAACGTAGGTGAGTTAGGGAACAATGTAGATGAAATGTGACATTGAACGAGAATAATCTGGCATTACGTTAGTGGCTATTATAGTGATTGTCGAAGGGAGTGAACCAGTGTGTTATTAGTGATTCGTACACTGTAGCACCTGCTAAAACTTTGTGTGTGCCTGCTCTGACACTGAGAGTGCTTTTTCACTTTGTCATTGTGCTGAAACGAGTTTGATATTGCTGGACATGGAGCGTCAGATTTGGACTCAGCTAAAGTCCTTATTCAATGTGCTTGACTTCTCTCCATTCTAAGTGAGTGCATTCTCAAAGTGTGAGAGTGCTGCCACGGTATCTCAGCATTGTTCTGTGACAGAGTAAGACAAAGTAAAACTAATTTGCTGCTAACCCTAACCCTAACCCTAAGCCAACTCTAACCTCTAACCCTAACCCTAACCCTATCACTATCCCGACATTAATGCAAAACTAGAAACCGAACCGAGTGGGAATACTATTACAATCCTAACACTAACAGAAACAGTAGCACAAAAACTAATGCCAAAACAGAACACTTCCTCCTACCCCCACTCTTCCTACACGCACACGAGAGGGAGAAACAGACACTACCCTAGATTCCTGAATTAGTATTTGTGAATGTTGTGTTCTATGAGTTACTTTTTTGGCGAATGCAAGTGTACCGTAAGCATGATTGAGGATACCGTGAAAATGTTTGAGACGGCAGATAGAGAGTGGTGACAGTGCTTTCTTTCGGTGCCGAATACAATTAAAACATTTCCAGAACAAGAACACTATGTGATTTCCTGCAACACAGGATTAGAACGTGAATACACTGTGCCACCATGAGACTATTAGCGTGAGTGATGGAAATCACATTGCGAGTGCATTGTTAGTGGTAGTCTTTCGACTCTCTGTGCCAGAAAGCTCTGAGGGCTGATAGATTCTATGTGACATTATTGTTGAGTGTTTGGAAGTAGCGCTTTTAGTTTTGGGATATTCTGCGTGTTTTTGGACACAACGTAGGTGAGTTAGGAATCAATGTAGATGAAAATGTGACATTGAACGAGAATAATCTGGCATTACGTTAGTTGGCTAACAGTGATTGTGAAGGGAGTGGAACCAGTGTGTTAGTGGTTCGTACACTGTAGCACTGCTAAAACGTTGTGTGTGTCTGCTCTGACACTGAGAGTGCTTTTTCACTTTGTCATTGTGCTGAAACGAGTTTGATATTGCTGTGACATGGAGCGTCAGATTTGGACTCAGCTAAAGTCCTTATTCAATGTGCTTGACTTCTCTCCATTCTAAGTGAGTGCATTCTCAAAGTGTGAGAGTGCTTCCACGGTATCTCAGCTTTGTTCTTTGACAGAGTAAGAGAAAGTAAAACTACTTCTTTGCTGCAACCCTAACCCTAACCCTAAGCCAACTCTAACTCTAACCCTAACCCTAACCCTATCACTATCCCGACTTAATGCAAAACTGAAACCCAAACCGAGTGGGAATACTATTACAATCCTAACACTAACAGAAACAGTAGCATAAAAACTAATGCCAAAACGAACACTTCCTCCTACCCCCTCTTCCTACCATGTAACATGAGAGGGAGAAACTGACACTACCCTAGATTCACTGAATTAGTATTTGTGAATGTTGTGTTTCTCAGCTGAGTTACTTTTTGGCAAATGCAAGTGTACCGTAAGCATGATTGAGGATACCGTGAAAATGTTTGAGACGGCAGATAGAGAGTGGGTGACAGTGCTTTCTTTCTGTTCTGGAATACAATTACAACATTTCCCAGAACAAGAACACTATGTGATTTCATGCAACACAGGATCAGAGCGTGAATACACTGTGCCACCATGAGACTATTAGAGTGAGTGATGGAAATCACATTGCGAGTGCATTGTTAGTGGTAGTCTTTCGACTCTCTGTGCCACAAAGCTCTGAGGCTGATAGATTCTGTGTGACATTATTGTTGAGTGTTTGGAAGTAGCGCTTTAGTTTTGGGATATTCTGTGTGTTTTGGAAACAACGTAGGTGAGTTAGGAATCAATGTAGATGAAATGTGACATTGAACGAGAATAATCTGGCATTACGTTAGTTGGCTAACATAGTGTTTGTGAAGGGAGTGAACCAGTGTGTTAGTGGTTCGTACACTGTAGCACTGCTAAAACGTTGTGTGTGTCTGCTCTGACACTGAGGGTGCTTTTTCACTTTGTCATTGTGCTGAAACGAGTTTGATATTGCTGTGACATGGAGCGTCAGATTTGGACTCAGCTAAAGTCCTTATTCAATGTGCTTGACTTCTCTCCATTCTAAGTGAGTTGCATTCTCAAAGTGTGAGAGTGCTGCCACGGTATCTCTTCTTTGTTCTGTGACAGAGTAAGACAAAGTAAAACTACTTTGCTGCTAACCCTAACCCTAACCCCTAAGCCAACTCTAACTCTAACCCTAACCCTAACCCCCTATCACTATCCCGACGTTAATGCAAAACTGAAACCGAAACCGAGTGGGAATACTATTACAATCCTAACACTAACAGAAACAGTAGCACAAAAACTAATGCCAAAACGAACACTTCCTCCTACCCCGCACTCTTCCTACACGTAACATGAGAGGGAGAAACTGACACTACCCTAGATTCCTGAATTAGTATTTGTGAATGTTGTGTTTTTATGAGTTACTTTTTTTGGCAAATGCAAGTGTACCGTAAGCATGATTGAGGATACCGTGAAAATGTTTGAGACGGCAGATAGAGAGTGGGTGACAGTGCTTTCTTTCTGTTCTTGAATACAATTACAACATGTCCAGAACAAGGAACACTATGTGATTTCATGCAACACAGGATCAGGACGTGAATACACTGTGCCACCATGAGACTATTAGCGTGAGTGATGGAAATCACATTGCGAGTGCATTGTTAGTGGTAGTCTTTCGACTCTCTGTGCCACAAAGCTCTGAGGCTGATAGATTCTGTGTGACATTATTGTTGAGTGTTTGGAAGTAGCACTTTAGTTTTGGGATATTCTGCGTGTTTTTGGACTCAACGTAGGTGAGTTAGGAAACAATGTAGATGAAATGTGACATTGAACGAGAATAATCTGGCATTACGTTAGTTGGCTAATATAGTGATTGTGAAGGGAGTGAACCAGTGTGTTAGTGGTTCGTACACTGTAGCACTGCTAAAACTTTGTGTGTGCCTGCTCTGACACTGAGTGCTTTTTCACTTTGTCATTGTGCTGAAACGAGTTTGATATTGCTGTGACATGGAGCGTCAGATTTGGACTCAGCTAAAGTCCTTATTCAATGTGCTTGACTTCTCTCCATTCTAAGTGAGTGCATTCTCAAAGTGTGAGAGTGCTGCCACGGTATCTCTTCTTTGTTCTGTGACAGAGTAAGACAAAGTAAAACTACTTTGCTGCTAACCCTAACCCTAAACCTAAGCCAACTCTAACTCTAACCCTAACCCTAACCCTATCCACTATCCCGACGTTAATGCAAAAAGCTGAAACCGAAACCGAGTGGGAATACTATTACAATCCTAACACTAACAGAAACAGTAGCACAAAAACTAATGCCAACACGACACTTCCTCCTACCCCGCACTCTTCCTACACGTAACATGAGAGGGAGAAACTGACACTACCCTAGATTCCTGAATTAGTATTTGTGAATGTTGTGTTTTTATGAGTTACTTTTTTGGCAAATGCAAGTGTACCGTAAGCATGATTGAGGATACCGTGAAAATGTTTGAGACGGCAGATAGAGAGTGGGTGACAGTGCTTTCTTTCTGTTCTTGAATACAATTACAACATGTCCAGAACAAGAACACTATGTGATTTCATGCAACACAGGATCAGGACGTGAATACACTGTGCCACCATGAGACTATTAGCGTGAGTGATGGAAATCACATTGCGAGTGCATTGTTAGTGGTAGTCTTTCGACTCTCTGTGCCACAAAGCTCTGAGGCTGATAGATTCTATGTGACATTATTGTTGAGTGTTTGGAAGTAGCACTTTAGTTTTGGGATATTCTGCGTGTTTTTGGACACAACGTAGGTGAGTTAGGAAACAATGTAGATGAAATGTGACATTGAACGAGAATAATCTGGCATTACGTTAGTTGGCTAACATAGTGATTGTGAAGGGAGTGAACCAGTGTGTTAGTGGTTCGTACACTGTAGCACTGCTAAAACTTTGTGTGTGTCTGCTCTGACACTGAGAGTGCTTTTTCACTTTGTCATTGTGCTGAAACGAGTTTGATATTGCTGTGACATGGAGCGTCAGATTTGGACTCAGCTAAAGTCCTTATTCAATGTGCTTGACTTCTCTCCATTCTAAGTGAGTGCATTCTCAAAGTGTGAGAGAGTGCTGCCACGGTATCTCATCTTTGTTCTGTGACAGAGTAAGAGAAAGTAAAAACTACTTTGCTGCTAACCCTAACCCTAACCCTAAGCCAACTCTAACTCTAACCCTAACCCTAACCCTATCCACTATCCCGACGTTAATGCAAAACTGAAACCCGAAACCGAGTGGGAATACTATTACAATCCTAACACTAACAGAAACAGTAGCACAAAAACTAATGCCAAAACGAACACTTCCTCCTACCCCGCACTCTTCCTACACGTAACATGAGAGGGAGAAACTGACACTACCCTAGATTCCTGAATTAGTATTTGTGAATGTTGTGTTTTTATGAGTTACTTTTTTGGCAAATGCAAGTGTACCGTAAGCATGATTGAGGATACCGTGAAAATGTTTGAGACGGCAGATAGAAAGTGGGTGACAGTGCTTTCTTTCTGTTCTTGAATACAATTACAACATGTCCAGAACAAGAACACTATGTGATTTCATGCAACACAGGATCAGGACGTGAATACACTGTGCCACCATGAGACTATTAGCGTGAGTGATGGAAATCACATTGCGAGTGCATTGTTAGTGGTAGTCTTTCGACTCTCTGTGCCACAAAGCTCTGAGGCTGATAGATTCTATGTGACATTATTGTTGAGTGTTTGGAAGTAGCACTTTAGTTTTGGGATATTCTGCGTGATTTTGGACACAACGTAGGTGAGTTAGGAAACAATGTAGATGAAATGTGACATTGAACGAGAATAATCTGGCATTACGTTAGTTGGCTAACATAGTGATTGTGAAGGGAGTGAACCAGTGTGTTAGTGGTTCGTACACTGTAGCACTGCTAAAACTTTGTGTGTGCCTGCTCTGACACTGAGAGTGCTTTTTTCACTTTGTCATTGTGCTGAAACGAGTTTGATATTGCTGTGACATGGAGCGTCAGATTTGGACTCCAGCTAAAGTCCTTATTCAATGTGCTTGACTTCTCTCCATTCTAAGTGAGTGCATTCTCAAAGTGTGAGAGTGCTGCCACGGTATCTCAGCATTGTTCTGTGACAGAGTAAGAGAAAGTAAAACTACTTTGCTGCTAACCCTAACCCAACCCTAACCCTATCACTATCCTGACGTTAATGCAAAACTGAAACCCGAAACCGAGTGGGAATACTATCACAATCCTAACACTAACAGAAACACTAGCACAAAAACTAACGCTAAAACGAACACTTCCTCCTCACCCCCGCAATCTTCCTACACGTAACATCAGAGGGAGAAACCGACACTAACCTAAAGTCCTGAGTTAGTATTTGTGAATGTTGTGTTTCTATAAGTTACTTCTATGGCAAATGCGAGTGTACTGTAAGCATGATTGAGGATACCGTGAAAATATTTGAGAAGGCAGATAGAGAGTAGGTGACAGTGCTTTCTTTCTGTTCTTGAGTACAATTACAACATTTCCAGAACAAGAACACTATATGATTTCATGCAATACAGGATCAGAACGTGAATACACTGTGCAATCATGAGACTATTAGCGTGAGTGATGGAAATCACATTGTGAGTGCATTGTTAGTGGTAGTCTTTCGACTCTCTGTGCCACAAAGCTCTGAGGCGGATAGATTCTGTGTGACATTATTGTTGAGTGTTTGGAAGTAGCGCTTTAGTTTTGGGATATTCTGTGTGTTTTTGGAAACAACGTAGGTGAGTTAGGAATCAATGTAGATGAAATGTGACATTGAACGAGAATAATCTGGCATTACGTTAGTTGGCTAACATAGTGATTGTGAAGGGAGTGAACCAGTGTGTTAGTGGTTCGTACACTGTAGCACTGCTAAAACTTTGTGTGTGCCTGCTCTGACACTGAGAGTGCTTTTTCACTTTGTCATTGTGCTGAAACGAGTTTGATATTGCTGTGACATGGAGCGTCAGATTTGGACTCAGCTAAAGTCCTTATTCAATGTGCTTGACTTCTCTCCATTCTAAGTGAGTGCATTCTCAAAGTGTGAGAGTGCTGCCACGGTATCTCATCTTTGTTCTGTGACAGAGTAAGAGAAAGTAAAACTACTTTGCTGCTAACCCTAACCCTAACCCTAAGCCAACTCTAACTCTAACCCTAACCCTAACCCTATCACTATCCCGACGTTAATGCAAAACTGAAACCGAAACCGAGTGGGAATACTATTACAATCCTAACACTAACAGAAACAGTAGCACAAAAACTAATGCCAAAACGAACACTTCCTCCTACCCCGCACTCTTCCTACACGTAACATGAGAGGGAGAAACTGACACTACCCTAGATTCCTGAATTAGTATTTGTGAATGTTGTGTATTTATGAGTTACTTTTTTGGCAAATGCAAGTGTACCGTAAGCATGATTGAGGATACCGTGAAAATGTTTGAGACGGCAGATAGAAAGTGGGTGACAGTGCTTTCTTTCTGTTCTTGAATACAATTACAACATGTCCAGAACAAGAACACTATGTGATTTCATGCAACACAGGATCAGGACGTGAATACACTGTGCC
Organism: Phodopus roborovskii; assembly: GCF_943737965.1. NCBI lineage: Eukaryota > Metazoa > Chordata > Mammalia > Rodentia > Cricetidae > Phodopus > Phodopus roborovskii. The sequence goes on along the minus strand of NW_026125907.1, from coordinate 156,110 downwards.
ACCATGAGACTATTAGCGTGAGTGATGGAAATCACATTGCGAGTGCATTGTTAGTGGTAGTATTTACGACTCTCTGTGCCACAAAGCTCTGAGGCTGATAGATTCTATGTGACATTATTGTTGAGTGTTTGGAAGTAGCGCTTTAGTTTTCGGATATTCTGCGTGTTTTTGGACACAACGTAGGTGAGTTAGGAAACAATGTAGATGAAATGTGACATTGAACGAGAATAATCTGGCATTACGTTAGTTGGCTAACATAGTGATTGTGAAGGGAGTGAACCAGTGTGTTAGTGGTTCGTACACTGTAGCACTGCTAAAACTTTGTGTGTGTCTGCTCTGACACTGAGAGTGCTTTTTCACTTTGTCATTGTGCTGAAACGAGTTTGATATTGCTGTGACATGGAGCGTCAGATTTGGACTCAGCTAAAGTCCTTATTCAATGTGCTTGACTTCTCTCCATTCTAAGTGAGTGCATTCTCAAAGTGTGAGAGTGCTGCCACGGTATCTCATCTTTGTTCTGTGACAGAGTAAGAGAAAGTAAAACTACTTTGCTGCTAACCCTAACCCTAACCCTAAGCCAACTCTAACTCTAACCCTAACCCTAACCCTATCACTATCCCGACGTTAATGCAAAACTGAAACCGAAACCGGAGTGGGAATACTATTACAATCCTAACACTAACAGAAACAGTAGCACAAAAACTAATGCCAAAACGAACACTTCCTCCTACCCCGCACTCTTCCTACACGTAACATGAGAGGGAGAAACTGACACTACCCTAGATTCCTGAATTAGTATTTGTGAATGTTGTGTTTTTATGAGTTACTTTTTTGGCAAATGCAAGTGTACCGTAAGCATGATTGAGGATACCGTGAAAATGTTTGAGACGGCAGATAGAAAGTGGGTGACAGTGTCTTTCTTTCTGTTCTTGAATACAATTACAACATGTCCAGAACAAGAACACTATGTGATTTCATGCAACACAGGATCAGGACGTGAATACACTGTGCCACCATGAGACTATTAGCGTGAGTGATGGAAATCACATTGCGAGTGCATTGTTAGTGGTAGTCTTTCGACTCTCTGTGCCACAAAGCTCTGAGGCTGATAGATTCTATGTGACATTATTGTTGAGTGTTTGGAAGTAGCACTTTAGTTTTGGGATATTCTGCGTGATTTTGGACACAACGTAGGTGAGTTAGGAAACAATGTAGATGAAATGTGACATTGAACGAGAATAATCTGGCATTACGTTAGTTGGCTAACATAGTGATTGTGAAGGGAGTGAACCAGTGTGTTAGTGGTTCGTACACTGTAGCACAGCTAAAACTTTGTGTGTGCCTGCTCTGACACTGAGAGAGTGCTTTTTCACTTTGTCATTGTGCTGAAACGAGTTTGATATTGCTGTGACATGGAGCGTCAGATTTGGACTCAGCTAAAGTCCTTATTCAATGTGCTTGACTTCTCTCCATTCTAAGTGAGTGCATTCTCAAAGTGTGAGAGTGCTGCCACGGTATCTCAGCATTGTTCTGTGACAGAGTAAGAGAAAGTAAAACTACTTTGCTGCTAACCCTAACCCAACCCTAACCCTATCACTATCCTGACGTTAATGCAAAACTGAAACCGAAACCGAGTGGGAATACTATTACAATCCTAACACTAACAGAAACACTAGCACAAAAACTAACGCTAAAACGAACACTTCCTCCTCACCCCCCAATCTTCCTACACGTAACATCAGAGGGGAGAAACCGACACTAACCTAAAGTCCTGAGTTAGTATTTGTGAATGTTGTGTTTCTATAAGTTACTTCTATGGCAAATGCGAGTGTACTGTAAGCATGATTGAGGATACCGTGAAAATATTTGAGAAGGCAGATAGAGAGTAGGTGACAGTGCTTTCTTTCTGTTCTTGAGTACAATTACAACATTTCCAGAACAAGAACACTATATGATTTCATGCAATACAGGATCAGAACGTGAATACACTGTGCAATCATGAGACTATTAGCGTGAGTGATGGAAATCACATTGTGAGTGCATTGTTAGTGGTAGTCTTTCGACTCTCTGTGCCACAAAGCTCTGAGGCGGATAGATTCTGTGTGACATTATTGTTGAGTGTTTGGAAGTAGCGCTTTAGTTTTGGGATATTCTGTGTGTTTTTGGAAACAACGTAGGTGAGTTAGGAATCAATGTAGATGAAATGTGACATTGAACGAGAATAATCTGGCATTACGTTAGTTGGCTAACATAGTGATTGTGAAGGGAGTGAACCAGTGTGTTAGTGGTTCGTACACTGTAGCACTGCTAAAACTTTGTGTGTGCCTGCTCTGACACTGAGAGTGCTTTTTCACTTTGTCATTGTGCTGAAACGAGTTTGATATTGCTGTGACATGGAGCGTCAGATTTGGACTCAGCTAAAGTCCTTATTCAATGTGCTTGACTTCTCTCCATTCTAAGTGAGTGCATTCTCAAAGTGTGAGAGTGCTGCCACGGTATCTCAGCATTGTTCTGTGACAGAGTAAGAGAAAGTAAAACTACTTTTGCTGCTAACCCTAACCCCCGCTAACCCTAACCCTATCACTATCCTGACATTAATGCAAAACTGAAACCGAAACCCGAGTGGGAATACTATTACAATCCTAACACTAACAGAAACACTAGCACAAAAACTAACGCTAAAACGGACACTTCCTCCCTCACCCCCGCAATCTTCCTACACGTAACATCAGAGGGAGAAACCGACACTAACCTAAAGTCCTGAGTTAGTATTTGTGAATGTTGTGTTTTCTATAAGTTACTTCTATGGCAAATGCGAGTGTACTGTAAGCATGATTGAGGATACCGTGAAAATATTTGAGAAGGCAGATAGAGAGTAGGTGACAGTGCTTTCTTTCTGTTCTTGAGTACAATTACAACATTTCCAGAACAAGAACACTATATGATTTCATGCAATACAGGATCAGAACGTGAATACACTGTGCAATCATGAGACTATTAGCGTGAGTGATGGAAATCACATTGTGAGTGCATTGTTAGTGGTAGTCTTTCGAGCTCTCTGTGCCACAAAGCTCTGAGGCGGATAGATTCTGTGTGACATTATTGTTGAGTGTTTGGAAGTAGCGCTTTAGTTTTGGGATATTCTGTGTGTTTTTGGAAACAACGTAGGTGAGTTAGGAATCAATGTAGATGAAATGTGACATTGAACGAGAATAATCTGGCATTACGTTAGTTGGCTAACATAGTGATTGTGAAGGGAGTGAACCAGTGTGTTAGTGGTTCGTACACTGTAGCACTGCTAAAACTTTGTGTGTGCCTGCTCTGACACTGAGAGTGCTTTTTCACTTTGTCATTGTGCTGAAACGAGTTTGATATTGCTGTGACATGGAGCGTCAGATTTGGACTCAGCTAAAGTCCTTATTCAATGTGCTTGACTTCTCTCCATTCTAAGTGAGTGCATTCTCAAAGTGTGAGAGTGCTGCCACGGTATCTCAGCATTGTTCTGTGACAGAGTAAGACAAAGTAAAACTACTTTGCTGCTAACCCTAACCCTAACCCTAAGCCAACTCTAACTCTAACCCTAACCCTAACCCTATCATTATCCCGACGTTAATGCAAAACTGAAACCGAACCCGAGTGGGAATACTATTACAATCCTAACACTAACAGAAACTGTAGCACAAAAACTAATGCCAAAACGAACACTTCCTCCTACCCCGCACTCTTCCTACAGGTAACATGAGAGGGAGAAACTGACACTACCCTAGATTCCTGAATTAGTATTTGTGAATGTTGTGTTTCTATGAGTTACTTTTTTGGCAAATGCAAGTGTACCGTAAGCATGATTGAGGATACCGTGAAAATGTTTGAGACGGCAGATAGAGAGTGGGTGACAGTGCTTTCTTTCTGTTCTGGAATACAATTACAACATTTCCAGAACAAGAACACTATGTGATTTCATGCAACACAGGATTAGAACGTGAATACACTGTGCCACCATGAGACTATTAGCGTGAGTGATGGAAATCACATTGCGAGTGCATTGTTAGTGGTAGTCTTTCGACTCTCTGTGCCACAAAGCTCTGAGGCTGATAGATTCTATGTGACATTTTTGTTGAGTGTTTGGAAGTAGCGCTTTAGTTTTGGGATATTCTGTGTGTTTTTGGAAACAACGTAGGTGAGTTAGGAATCAATGTAGATGAAATGTGACATTGAACGAGAATAATCTGGCATTACGTTAGTTGGCTAACATAGTGATTGTGAAGGGAGTGAACCAGTGTGTTAGTGGTTCGTACACTGTAGCACTGCTAAAACGTTGTGTGTGTCTGCTCTGACACTGAGAGTGCTTTTTCACTTTGTCATTGTGCTGAAACGAGTTTGATATTGCTGTGACATGGAGCGTCAGATTTGGACTCAGCTAAAGTCCTTATTCAATGTGCTTGACTTCTCTCCATTCTAAGTGAGTGCATTCTCAAAGTGTGAGAGTGCTGCCACGGTATCTCAGCATTGTTCTGTGACAGAGTAAGACAAAGTAAAACTACTTTGCTGCTAACCCTAACCCAACCCTAACCCTATCACTATCCTGATGTTAATGCAAAACTGAAACCGAAACCGAGTGGGAATACTATTACAATCCTAACACTAACAGAAACACTAGCACAAAAACTAACGCTAAAACGACCACTTCCTCCTCACCCCGCACTCTTCCTACACGTAACATAGGAGGGAGAAACCGACACTAAGCTAAAATCCTGAGTTAGTATTTGTGAATGTTGTGTTTCTATAAGTTACTTCTATGGCAAATGCGAGTGTACTGTAAGCATGATTGAGGATACCGTGAAAATGTTTGAGAAGGCAGGTAGAGAGTAGGTGACAGTGCTTTCTTTCTGTTCTGGAGTACAATTAAAACATTTCCAGAACAAGAACACTATATGATTTCATGCAATACAGGATCAGAACGTGAATACACTGTGCCACCATGAGACTATTAGCGTGAGTGATGGAAATCACATTGCGAGTGCATTGTTAGTGGTAGTCTTTCGACTCTCTGTGCCACAAAGCTCTGAGGCTGATAGATTCTGTGTGACATTATTGTTGAGTGTTTGGAAGTAGCGCTTTAGTTTTGGGATATTCTGTGTGTTTTTGGAAACAACGTAGGTGAGTTAGGAATCAATGTAGATGAAATGTGACATTGAACGAGAATAATCTGGCATTACGTTAGTTGGCTAATATAGTGATTGTGAAGGAAGTGAACCAGTGTGTTAGTGGTTCGTACACTGTAGCACTGCTAAAACGTTGTGTGTGTCTGCTCTGACACTGAGAGTGCTTTTTCACTTTGTCATTGTGCTGAAACGAGTTTGATATTGCTGTGACATGGAGCGTCAGATTTGGACTCAGCTAAAGTCCTTATTCAATGTGCTTGACTTCTCTCCATTCTAAGTGAGTGCATTCTCAAAGTGTGAGAGTGCTGCCACGGTATCTCAGCATTGTTCTGTGACAGAGTAAGAGAAAGTAAAACTACTTTGCTGCTAACCCTAACCCTAACCCTAAGCCAACTCTAACTCTAACCCTAACCCTAACCCTATCACTATCCCGACGTTAATGCAAAACTGAAACCGAAACCGAGTGGGAATACTATTACAATCCTAACACTAACAGAAACAGTAGCACAAAAACTAATGCCAAAACGAACACTTCCTCCTACCCCGCACTCTTCCTACACGTAACATGAGAGGGAGAAACTGACACTACCCTAGATTCCTGAATTAGTATTTGTGAATGTTGTGTTTTTATGAGTTACTTTTTTGGCAAATGCAAGTGTACCGTAAGCATGATTGAGGATACCGTGAAAATGTTTGAGACGGCAGATAGAAAGTGGGTGACAGTGCTTTCTTTCTGTTCTTGAATACAATTACAACATGTCCAGAACAAGAACACTATGTGATTTCATGCAACACAGGATCAGGACGTGAATACACTGTGCCACCATGAGACTATTAGCGTGAGTGATGGAAATCACATTGCGAGTGCATTGTTAGTGGTAGTCTTTCGACTCTCTGTGCCACAAAGCTCTGAGGCTGATAGATTCTATGTGACATTATTGTTGAGTGTTTGGAAGTAGCGCTTTAGTTTTCGGATATTCTGCGTGTTTTTGGACACAACGTAGGTGAGTTAGGAAACAATGTAGATGAAATGTGACATTGAACGAGAATAATCTGGCATTACGTTAGTTGGCTAACATAGTGATTGTGAAGGGAGTGAACCAGTGTGTTAGTGGTTCGTACACTGTAGCACTGCTAAAACTTTGTGTGTGCCTGCTCTGACACTGAGAGTGCTTTTTCACTTTGTCATTGTGCTGAAACGAGTTTGATATTGCTGTGACATGGAGCGTCAGATTTGGACTCAGCTAAAGTCCTTATTCAATGTGCTTGACTTCTCTCCATTCTAAGTGAGTGCATTCTCAAAGTGTGAGAGTGCTGCCACGGTATCTCAGCATTGTTCTGTGACAGAGTAAGAGAAAGTAAAACTACTTTGCTGCTAACCCTAACCCAACCCTAACCCTATCACTATCCTGACGTTAATGCAAAACTGAAACCGAAACCGAGTGGGAATACTATTACAATCCTAACACTAACAGAAACACTAGCACAAAAACTAACGCTAAAACGAACACTTCCCTCCTCACCCCGCAATCTTCCTACACGTAACATCAGAGGGAGAAACCGACACTAACCTAAAGTCCTGAGTTAGTATTTGTGAATGTTGTGTTTCTATAAGTTACTTCTATGGCAAATGCGAGTGTACTGTAAGCATGATTGAGGATACCGTGAAAATATTTGAGAAGGCAGATAGAGAGTAGGTGACAGTGCTTTCTTTCTGTTCTTGAGTACAATTACAACATTTCCAGAACAAGAACACTATATGATTTCATGCAATACAGGATCAGAACGTGAATACACTGTGCAATCATGAGACTATTAGCGTGAGTGATGGAAATCACATTGTGAGTGCATTGTTAGTGGTAGTCTTTCGACTCTCTGTGCCACAAAGCTCTGAGGCGGATAGATTCTGTGTGACATTATTGTTGAGTGTTTGGAAGTAGCGCTTTAGTTTTGGGATATTCTGTGTGTTTTTGGAAACAACGTAGGTGAGTTAGGAATCAATGTAGATGAAATGTGACATTGAACGAGAATAATCTGGCATTACGTTAGTTGGCTAACATAGTGATTGTGAAGGGAGTGAACCAGTGTGTTAGTGGTTCGTACACTGTAGCACTGCTAAAACTTTGTGTGTGCCTGCTCTGACACTGAGAGTGCTTTTTCACTTTGTCATTGTGCTGAAACGAGTTTGATATTGCTGTGACATGGAGCGTCAGATTTGGACTCAGCTAAAGTCCTTATTCAATGTGCTTGACTTCTCTCCATTCTAAGTGAGTGCATTCTCAAAGTGTGAGAGTGCTGCCACGGTATCTCAGCATTGTTCTGTGACAGAGTAAGACAAAGTAAAACTACTTTGCTGCTAACCCTAACCCTAACCCTAAGCCAACTCTAACTCTAACCCTAACCCTAACCCTATCATTATCCCGACGTTAATGCAAAACTGAAACCGAACCGAGTGGGAATACTATTACAATCCTAACACTAACAGAAACTGTAGCACAAAAACTAATGCCAAAACGAACACTTCCTCCTACCCCGCACTCTTCCTACAGGTAACATGAGAGGGAGAAACTGACACTACCCTAGATTCCTGAATTAGTATTTGTGAATGTTGTGTTTCTATGAGTTACTTTTTTGGCAAATGCAAGTGTACCGTAAGCATGATTGAGGATACCGTGAAAATGTTTGAGACGGCAGATAGAGAGTGGGTGACAGTGCTTTCTTTCTGTTCTGGAATACAATTACAACATTTCCAGAACAAGAACACTATGTGATTTCATGCAACACAGGATTAGAACGTGAATACACTGTGCCACCATGAGACTATTAGCGTGAGTGATGGAAATCACATTGCGAGTGCATTGTTAGTGGTAGTCTTTCGACTCTCTGTGCCACAAAGCTCTGAGGCTGATAGATTCTATGTGACATTTTTGTTGAGTGTTTGGAAGTAGCGCTTTAGTTTTGGGATATTCTGTGTGTTTTTGGAAACAACGTAGGTGAGTTAGGAATCAATGTAGATGAAATGTGACATTGAACGAGAATAATCTGGCATTACGTTAGTTGGCTAACATAGTGATTGTGAAGGGAGTGAACCAGTGTGTTAGTGGTTCGTACACTGTAGCACTGCTAAAACGTTGTGTGTGTCTGCTCTGACACTGAGAGTGCTTTTTCACTTTGTCATTGTGCTGAAACGAGTTTGATATTGCTGTGACATGGAGCGTCAGATTTGGACTCAGCTAAAGTCCTTATTCAATGTGCTTGACTTCTCTCCATTCTAAGTGAGTGCATTCTCAAAGTGTGAGAGTGCTGCCACGGTATCTCAGCATTGTTCTGTGACAGAGTAAGACAAAGTAAAACTACTTTGCTGCTAACCCTAACCCAACCCTAACCCTATCACTATCCTGATGTTAATGCAAAACTGAAACCGAAACCGAGGTGGGAATACTATTACAATCCTAACACTAACAGAAACACTAGCACAAAAACTAACGCTAAAACGACCACTTCCTCCTCACCCCCGCACTCTTCCTACACGTAACATAAGAGGGAGAAACCGACACTAAGCTAAAATCCTGAGTTAGTATTTGTGAATGTTGTGTTTCTATAAGTTACTTCTATGGCAAATGCGAGTGTACTGTAAGCATGATTGAGGATACCGTGAAAATGTTTGAGAAGGCAGGTAGAGAGTAGGTGACAGTGCTTTCTTTCTGTTCTGGAGTACAATTAAAACATTTCCAGAACAAGAACACTATATGATTTCATGCAATACAGGATCAGAACGTGAATACACTGTGCCACCATGAGACTATTAGCGTGAGTGATGGAAATCACATTGCGAGTGCATTGTTAGTGGTAGTCTTTCGACTCTCTGTGCCACAAAGCTCTGAGGCTGATAGATTCTGTGTGACATTATTGTTGAGTGTTTGGAAGTAGCGCTTTAGTTTTGGGATATTCTGTGTGTTTTTGGAAACAACGTAGGTGAGTTAGGAATCAATGTAGATGAAATGTGACATTGAACGAGAATAATCTGGCATTACGTTAGTTGGCTAATATAGTGATTGTGAAGGAAGTGAACCAGTGTGTTAGTGGTTCGTACACTGTAGCACTGCTAAAACGTTGTGTGTGTCTGCTCTGACACTGAGAGTGCTTTTTCACTTTGTCATTGTGCTGAAACGAGTTTGATATTGCTGTGACATGGAGCGTCAGATTTGGACTCAGCTAAAGTCCTTATTCAATGTGCTTGACTTCTCTCCATTCTAAGTGAGTGCATTCTCAAAGTGTGAGAGTGCTGCCACGGTATCTCTTCTTTGTTCTGTGACAGAGTAAGACAAAGTAAAACTACTTTGCTGCTAACCCTAACCCTAAACCTAAGCCAACTCTAACTCTAACCCTAACCCTAACCCTATCACTATCCCGACGTTAATGCAAAACTGAAACCGAAACCGAGTGGGAATACTATTACAATCCTAACACTAACAGAAACAGTAGCACAAAAACTAATGCCAAAACGAACACTTCCTCCTACCCCGCACTCTTCCTACACGTAACATGAGAGGGAGAAACTGACACTACCCTAGATTCCTGAATTAGTATTTGTGAATGTTGTGTTTTTATGAGTTACTTTTTTGGCAAATGCAAGTGTACCGTAAGCATGATTGAGGATACCGTGAAAATGTTTGAGACGGCAGATAGAGAGTGGGTGACAGTGCTTCTTTCTGTTCTTGAATACAATTACAACATGTCCAGAACAAGAACACTATGTGATTTCATGCAACACAGGATCAGGACGTGAATACACTGTGCCACCATGAGACTATTAGCGTGAGTGATGGAAATCACATTACGAGTGCATTGTTAGTGGTAGTCTTTCGACTCTCTGTGCCACAAAGCTCTGAGGCTGATAGATTCTATGTGACATTATTGTTGAGTGTTTGGAAGTAGCACTTTAGTTTTGGGATATTCTCCGTGTTTTTGGACACAACGTAGGTGAGTTAGGAAACAATGTAGATGAAATGTGACATTGAACGAGAATAATCTGGCATTACGTTAGTTGGCTAACATAGTGATTGTGAAGGGAGTGAACCAGTGTGTTAGTGGTTCGTACACTGTAGCACTGCTAAAACTTTGTGTGTGCCTGCTCTGACACTGAGAGTGCTTTTTCACTTTGTCATTGTGCTGAAACGAGTTTGATATTGCTGTGACATGGAGCGTCAGATTTGGACTCAGCTAAAGTCCTTATTCAATGTGCTTGACTTCTCTCCATTCTAAGTGAGTGCATTCTCAAAGTGTGAGAGTGCTGCCACGGTATCTCAGCATTGTTCTGTGACAGAGTAAGAGAAAGTAAAACTACTTTGCTGCTAACCCTACCCCAACCCTAACCCTATCACTATCCTGACGTTAATGCAAAACTGAAACCGAAACCGAGTGGGAATACTATTACAATCCTAACACTAACAGAAACACTAGCACAAAAATCAACGCTAAAACGAACACTTCCTCCTCACCCCGCACTCTTCCTACACGTAACATCAGAGGGAGAAACCGAGCACTAACCTAAAGTCCTGAGTTAGTATTTGTGAATGTTGTGTTTCTATAAGTTACTTCTATGGCAAATGCGAGTGTACTGTAAGCATGATTGAGGATACCGTGAAAATGTTTGAGAAGGCAGATAGAGAGTAGGTGACAGTGCTTTCTTTCTGTTCTTGAGTACAATTACAACATTTCCAGAACAAGAACACTATATGATTTCATGCAATACAGGATCAGAACGTGAATACACTGTGCAATCATGAGACTATTAGCGTGAGTGATGGAAATCACATTGTGAGTGCATTGTTAGTGGTAGTCTTTCGACTCTCTGTGCCACAAAGCTCTGAGGCTGATAGATTCTGTGTGACATTATTGTTGAGTGTTTGGAAGTAGCGCTTTAGTTTTGGGATATTCTGCGTGTTTTTGGAAACAACGTAGGTGAGTTAGGAATCAATGTAGATGAAATGTGACATTGAACGAGAATAATCTGGCATTACGTTAGTTGGCTAACATAGTGATTGTGAAGGGAGTGAACCAGTGTGTTAGTGGTTCGTACACTGTAGCACTGCTAAAACTTTGTGTGTGCCTGCTCTGACACTGAGAGTGCTTTTTCACTTTGTCATTGTGCTGAAACGAGTTTGATATTGCTGTGACATGGAGCGTCAGATTTGGACTCATCTAAAGTCCTTATTCAATGTGCTTGACTTCTCTCCATTCTAAGTGAGTGCATTCTCAAAGTGTGAGAGTGCTGCCACGGTATCTCATCTTTGTTCTGTGACAGAGTAAGACAAAGTAAAACTACTTTGCTGCTAACCCTAACCCTAACCCTAAGGCAACTCTAACTCTAACCCTAACCCTAACCCTATCACTATCCCGACGTTAATGCAAAACTGAAACCGAAACCGAGTGGGAATACTATTACAATCCTAACACTAACAGAAACAGTAGCACAAAAACTAATGCCAAAACGAACACTTCCTCCTACCCCGCACTCTTCCTACACGTAACATGAGAGGGGAGAAACTGACACTACCCTAGATTCCTGAATTAGTATTTGTGAATGTTGTGTTTCTACGAGTTACTTTTTTGGCAAATGCAAGTGTACCGTAAGCATGATTGAGGATACCGTGAAAATGTTTGAGACGGCAGATAGAGAGTGGGTGACAGTGCTTTCTTTCTGTTCTTGAATACAATTACAACATTTCCAGAACAAGAACACTATGTGATTTCATGCAACACAGGATCAGAACGTGAATACACTGTGCCACCATGAGACTATTAGCGTGAGTGATGGAAATCACATTGCGAGTGCATTGTTAGTGGTAGTCTTTCGACTCTCTGTGCCACAAAGCTCTGAGGCTGATAGATTCTATGTGACATTTTTGTTGAGTGTTTGGAAGTAGCACTTTAGTTTTGGGATATTCTGCGTGTTTTTGGACACAACGTAGGTGAGTTAGGAAACAATGTAGATGAAATGTGACATTGAACGAGAATAATCTGGCATTACGTTAGTTGGCTAACATAGTGATTGTGAAGGGAGTGAACCAGTGTGTTAGTGGTTCGTACACTGTAGCACTGCTAAAACTTTGTGTGTGTCTGCTCTGACACTGAGAGTGCTTTTTCACTTTGTCATTGTGCTGAAACGAGTTTGATATTGCTGTGACATGGAGCGTCAGATTTGGACTCAGCTAAAGTCCTTATTCAATGTGCTTGACTTCTCTCCATTCTAAGTGAGTGCATTCTCAAAGTGTGAGAGTGCTGCCACGGTATCTCAGCATTGTTCTGTGACAGAGTAAGAGAAAGTAAAACTACTTTGCTGCTAACCCTACCCCAACCCTAACCCTATCACTATCCTGACGTTAATGCAAAACTGAAACCGAAACCGAGTGGGAATACTATTACAATCCTAACACTAACAGAAACACTAGCACAAAAACTAACGCTAAAACGAACACTTCCTCCTCACCCCGCACTCTTCCTACACGTAACATCAGAGGGAGAAACCGACACTAACCTAAAGTCCTGAGTTAGTATTTGTGCATGTTGTGTTTCTATAAGTTACTTCTATGGCAAATGCGAGTGTACTGTAAGCATGATTGAGGATACCGTGAAAATGTTTGAGAAGGCAGATAGAGAGTAGGTGACAGTGCTTTCTTTCTGTTCTTGAGTACAATTACAACATTTCCAGAACAAGAACACTATATGATTTCATTAAATACAGGATCCGAACGTGAATACACTGTGCAATCATGAGACTATTAGCGTGAGTGATGGAAATCACATTGTGAGTGCATTGTTAGTGGTAGTCTTTCGACTCTCTGTGCCACAAAGCTCTGAGGCTGATAGATTCTGTGTGACATTATTGTTGAGTGTTTGGAAGTAGCGCTTTAGTTTTGGGATATTCTGCGTGTTTTTGGAAACAACGTAGGTGAGTTAGGAATCAATGTAGATGAAATGTGACATTGAACGAGAATAATCTGGCATTACGTTAGTTGGCTAACATAGTGATTGTGAAGGGAGTGAACCAGTGTGTAGCACTGTAGCACTGCTAAAACTTTGTGTGTGCCTGCTCTGACACTGAGAGTGCTTTTTCACTTTGTCATTGTGCTGAAACGAGTTTGATATTGCTGTGACATGGAGCGTCAGATTTGGACTCAGCTAAAGTCCTTATTCAATGTGCTTGACTTCTCTCCATTCTAAGTGAGTGCATTCTCAAAGTGTGAGAGTGCTGCCACGGTATCTAATCTTTGTTCTGTGACAGAGTAAGACAAAGTAAAACTACTTTGCTGCTAACCCTAACCCTAACCCTAAGGCAACTCTAACTCTAACCCTAACCCTAACCCTATCACTATCCCGACGTTAATGCAAAACTGAAACCGAAACCGAGTGGGAATACTATTACAATCCTAACACTAACAGAAACACTAGCACAAAAATTAACGCTAAAACGAACACTTCCTCCTCACCCCGCACTCTTCCTACACGTAACATCAGAGGGAGAAACCGACACTAACCTAAAGTCCTGAGTTAGTATTTGTGAATGTTGTGTTTCTATAAGTTACTTCTATGGCAAATGCGAGTGTACCGTAAGCATGATTGAGGATACCGTGAAAATGTTTGAGAAGGCAGATAGAGAGTAGGTGACAGTGCTTTCTTTCTGTTCTTGAGTACAATTACAACATTTCCAGAACAAGAACACTATATGATTTCATGCAATACAGGATCAGAACGTGAATACACTGTGCAATCATGAGACTATTAGCGTGAGTGATGGAAATCACATTGTGAGTGCATTGTTAGTGGTAGTCTTTCGACTCTCTGTGCCACAAAGCTCTGAGGCTGATAGATTCTGTGTGACATTATTGTTGAGTGTTTGGAAGTAGCGCTTTAGTTTTGGGATATTCTGCGTGTTTTTGGAAACAACGTAGGTGAGTTAGGAATCAATGTAGATGAAATGTGACATTGAACGAGAATAATCTGGCATTACGTTAGTTGGCTAACATAGTGATTGTGAAGGGAGTGAACCAGTGTGTTAGTGGTTCGTACACTGTAGCACTGCTAAAACTTTGTGTGTGCCTGCTCTGACACTGAGAGTGCTTTTTCACTTTGTCATTGTGCTGAAACGAGTTTGATATTGCTGTGACATGGAGCGTCAGATTTGGACTCATCTAAAGTCCTTATTCAATGTGCTTGACTTCTCTCCATTCTAAGTGAGTGCATTCTCAAAGTGTGAGAGTGCGGCCACGGTATCTCATCTTTGTTCTGTGACAGAGTAAGACAAAGTAAAACTACTTTGCTGCTAACCCTAACCCTAACCCTAAGGCAACTCTAACTCTAACCCTAACCCTAACCCTATCACTATCCCGACGTTAATGCAAAACTGAAACCGAAACCGAGTGGGAATACTATTACAATCCTAACACTAACAGAAACAGTAGCACAAAAACTAATGCCAAAACGAACACTTCCTCCTACCCCGCACTCTTCCTACACGTAACATGAGAGGGAGAAACTGACACTACCCTAGATTCCTGAATTAGTATTTGTGAATGTTGTGTTTCTATGAGTTACTTTTTTGGCAAATGCAAGTGTACCGTAAGCATGATTGAGGATACCGTGAAAATGTTTGAGACGGCAGATAGAGAGTGGGTGACAGTGCTTTCTTTCTGTTCTTGAATACAATTACAACATTTCCAGAACAAGAACACTATGTGATTTCATGCAACACAGGATCAGAACGTGAATACACTGTGCCACCATGAGACTATTAGCGTGAGTGATGGAAATCACATTGCGAGTGCATTGTTAGTGGTAGTCTTTCGACTCTCTGTGCCACAAAGCTCTGAGGCTGATAGATTCTATGTGACATTTTTGTTGAGTGTTTGGAAGTAGCACTTTAGTTTTGGGATATTCTGCGTGTTTTTGGACACAACGTAGGTGAGTTAGGAAACAATGTAGATGAAATGTGACATTGAACGAGAATAATCTGGCATTACGTTAGTTGGCTAACATAGTGATTGTGAAGGGAGTGAACCAGTGTGTTAGTGGTTCGTACACTGTAGCACTGCTAAAACTTTGTGTGTGTCTGCTCTGACACTGAGAGTGCTTTTTCACTTTGTCATTGTGCTGAAACGAGTTTGATATTGCTGTGACATGGAGCGTCAGATTTGGACTCAGCTAAAGTCCTTATTCAATGTGCTTGACTTCTCTCCATTCTAAGTGAGTGCATTCTCAAAGTGTGAGAGTGCTGCCACGGTATCTCAGCATTGTTCTGTGACAGAGTAAGAGAAAGTAAAACTACTTTGCTGCTAACCCTACCCCCAACCCTAACCCTATCACTATCCTGACGTTAATGCAAAACTGAAACCGAAACCGAGTGGGAATACTATTACAATCCTAACACTAACAGAAACACTAGCACAAAAACTAACGCTAAAACGAACACTTCCTCCTCACCCCGCACTCTTCCTACACGTAACATCAGAGGGAGAAACCGACACTAACCTAAAGTCCTGAGTTAGTATTTGTGCATGTTGTGTTTCTATAAGTTACTTCTATGGCAAATGCGAGTGTACTGTAAGCATGATTGAGGATACCGTGAAAATGTTTGAGAAGGCAGATAGAGAGTAGGTGACAGTGCTTTCTTTCTGTTCTTGAGTACAATTACAACATTTCCAGAACAAGAACACTATATGATTTCATTAAATACAGGATCCGAACGTGAATACACTGTGCAATCATGAGACTATTAGCGTGAGTGATGGAAATCACATTGTGAGTGCATTGTTAGTGGTAGTCTTTCGACTCTCTGTGCCACAAAGCTCTGAGGCTGATAGATTCTGTGTGACATTATTGTTGAGTGTTTGGAAGTAGCGCTTTAGTTTTGGGATATTCTGCGTGTTTTTGGAAACAACGTAGGTGAGTTAGGAATCAATGTAGATGAAATGTGACATTGAACGAGAATAATCTGGCATTACGTTAGTTGGCTAACATAGTGATTGTGAAGGGAGTGAACCAGTGTGTAGCACTCGTAGCACTGCTAAAACGTTGTGTGTGTCTGCTCTGACACTGAGAGTGCTTTTTCACTTTGTCATTGTGCTGAAACGAGTTTGATATTGCTGTGACATGGAGCGTCAGATTTGGACTCAGCTAAAGTCCTTATTCAATGTGCTTGACTTCTCTCCATTCTAAGTGAGTGCATTCTCAAAGTGTGAGAGTGCTGCCACGGTATCTAATCTTTGTTCTGTGACAGAGTAAGACAAAGTAAAACTACTTTGCTGCTAACCCTAACCCTAACCCTAAGGCAACTCTAACTCTAACCCTAACCCTAACCCTATCACTATCCCGACGTTAATGCAAAACTGAAACCGAAACCGAGTGGGAATACTATTACAATCCTAACACTAACAGAAACAGTAGCACAAAAACTAATGCCAAAACGAACACTTCCTCCTACCCCGCACTCTTCCTACACGTAACATGAGAGGGAGAAACTGACACTACCCTAGATTCCTGAATTAGTATTTGTGAATGTTGTGTTTCTATGAGTTACTTTTTTGGCAAATGCAAGTGTACCGTAAGCATGATTGAGGATACCGTGAAAATGTTTGAGACGGCAGATAGAGAGTGGGTGACAGTGCTTTCTTTCTGTTCTTGAATACAATTACAACATTTCCAGAACAAGAACACTATGTGATTTCATGCAACACAGGATCAGGACGTGAATACACTGTGCCACCATGAGACTATTAGCGTGAGTGATGGAAATCACATTGCGAGTGCATTGTTAGTGGTAGTCTTTCGACTCTCTGTGCCACAAAGCTCTGAGGCTGATAGATTCTATGTGACATTATTGTTGAGTGTTTGGAAGTAGCACTTTAGTTTTGGGATATTCTGCGTGTTTTTTGGACACAACGTAGGTGAGTTAGGAAACAATGTAGATGAAATGTGACATTGAACGAGAATAATCTGGCATTACGTTAGTTGGCTAACATAGTGATTGTGAAGGGAGTGAACAAGTGTGTTAGTGGTTCGTACACTGTAGCACTGCTAAAACTTTGTGTGTGTCTGCTCTGACACTGAGAGTGCTTTTTCACTTTGTCATTGTGCTGAAACGAGTTTGATATTGCTGTGACATGGAGCGTCAGATTTGGACTCAGCTAAAGTCCTTATTCAATGTGCTTGACTTCTCTCCATTCTAAGTGAGTGCATTCTCAAAGTGTGAGAGTGCTGCCACGGTATCTCAGCATTGTTCTGTGACAGAGTAAGAGAAAGTAAAACTACTTTGCTGCTAACCCTAACCCAACCCTAACCCTATCACTATCCTGACGTTAATGCAAAACTGAAACCGAAACCGAGTGGGAATACTATTACAATCCTAACACTAACAGAAACACTAGCACAAAAACTAACGCTAAAACGAACACTTCCTCCTCACCCCGCACTCTTCCTACACGTAACATCAGAGGGAGAAACCGACACTAACCTAAAGTCCTGAGTTAGTATTTGTGAATGTTGTGTTTCTATAAGTTACTTCTATGGCAAATGCGAGTGTACTGTAAGCATGATTGAGGATACCGTGAAAATATTTGAGAAGGCAGATAGAGAGTAGGTGACAGTGCTTTCTTTCTGTTCTTGAGTACAATTACAACATTTCCAGAACAAGAACACTATATGATTTCATGCAATACAGGATCAGAACGTGAATACACTGTGCCACCATGAGACTATTAGAGTGAGTGATGGAAATCACATTGCGAGTGCATTGTTAGTGGTAGTCTTTCAACTCTCTGTGCCACAAAGCTCTGAGGCGGATAGATTCTGTGTGACATTATTGTTGAGTGTTTGGAAGTAGCGCTTTAGTTTTGGGATATTCTGCGTGTTTTTGGAAACAACGTAGGTGAGTTAGGAATCAATGTAGATGAAATGTGACATTGAACGAGAATAATCTGGCATTACGTTAGTTGGCTAACATAGTGATTGTGAAGGGAGTGAACCAGTGTGTTAGTGGTTCGTACACTGTAGCACTGCTAAAACTTTGTGTGTGCCTGCTCTGACACTGAGAGTGCTTTTTCACTTTGTCATTGTGCTGAAACGAGTTTGATATTGCTGTGACATGGAGCGTCAGATTTGGACTCAGCTAAAGTCCTTATTCAATGTGCTTGACTTCTCTCCATTCTAAGTGAGTGCATTCTCAAAGTGTGAGAGTGCGGCCACGGTATCTCATCTTTGTTCTGTGACAGAGTAAGACAAAGTAAAACTACTTTGCTGCTAACCCTAACCCTAACCCTAAGGCAACTCTAACTCTAACCCTAACCCTAACCCTATCACTATCCCGACGTTAATGCAAAACTGAAACCGAAACCGAGTGGGAATACTATTACAATCCTAACACTAACAGAAACAGTAGCACAAAAACTAATGCCAAAACGAACACTTCCTCCTACCCCGCACTCTTCCTACACGTAACATGAGAGGGAGAAACTGACACTACCCTAGATTCCTGAATTAGTATTTGTGAATGTTGTGTTTCTACGAGTTACTTTTTTGGCAAATGCAAGTGTACCGTAAGCATGATTGAGGATACCGTGAAAATGTTTGAGACGGCAGATAGAGAGTGGGTGACAGTGCTTTCTTTCTGTTCTTGAATACAATTACAACATTTCCAGAACAAGAACACTATGTGATTTCATGCAACACAGGATCAGAACGTGAATACACTGTGCCACCATGAGACTATTAGCGTGAGTGATGGAAATCACATTGCGAGTGCATTGTTAGTGGTAGTCTTTCGACTCTCTGTGCCACAAAGCTCTGAGGCTGATAGATTCTATGTGACATTTTTGTTGAGTGTTTGGAAGTAGCACTTTAGTTTTGGGATATTCTGCGTGTTTTTGGACACAACGTAGGTGAGTTAGGAAACAATGTAGATGAAATGTGACATTGAACGAGAATAATCTGGCATTACGTTAGTTGGCTAACATAGTGATTGTGAAGGGAGTGAACCAGTGTGTTAGTGGTTCGTACACTGTAGCACTGCTAAAACTTTGTGTGTGTCTGCTCTGACACTGAGAGTGCTTTTTCACTTTGTCATTGTGCTGAAACGAGTTTGATATTGCTGTGACATGGAGCGTCAGATTTGGACTCAGCTAAAGTCCTTATTCAATGTGCTTGACTTCTCTCCATTCTAAGTGAGTGCATTCTCAAAGTGTGAGAGTGCTGCCACGGTATCTCAGCATTGTTCTGTGACAGAGTAAGAGAAAGTAAAACTACTTTGCTGCTAACCCTACCCCAACCCTAACCCTATCACTATCCTGACGTTAATGCAAAACTGAAACCGAAACCGAGTGGGAATACTATTACAATCCTAACACTAACAGAAACACTAGCACAAAAACTAACGCTAAAACGAACACTTCCTCCTCACCCCGCACTCTTCCTACAGGTAACATCAGAGGGAGAAACCGACACTAACCTAAAGTCCTGAGTTAGTATTTGTGCATGTTGTGTTTCTATAAGTTACTTCTATGGCAAATGCGAGTGTACTGTAAGCATGATTGAGGATACCGTGAAAATGTTTGAGAAGGCAGATAGAGAGTAGGTGACAGTGCTTTCTTTCTGTTCTTGAGTACAATTACAACATTTCCAGAACAAGAACACTATATGATTTCATTAAATACAGGATCCGAACGTGAATACACTGTGCAATCATGAGACTATTAGCGTGAGTGATGGAAATCACATTGTGAGTGCATTGTTAGTGGTAGTCTTTCGACTCTCTGTGCCACAAAGCTCTGAGGCTGATAGATTCTGTGTGACATTATTGTTGAGTGTTTGGAAGTAGCGCTTTAGTTTTGGGATATTCTGCGTGTTTTTGGAAACAACGTAGGTGAGTTAGGAATCAATGTAGATGAAATGTGACATTGAACGAGAATAATCTGGCATTACGTTAGTTGGCTAACATAGTGATTGTGAAGGGAGTGAACCAGTGTGTAGCACTGTAGCACTGCTAAAACGTTGTGTGTGTCTGCTCTGACACTGAGAGTGCTTTTTCACTTTGTCATTGTGCTGAAACGAGTTTGATATTGCTGTGACATGGAGCGTCAGATTTGGACTCAGCTAAAGTCCTTATTCAATGTGCTTGACTTCTCTCCATTCTAAGTGAGTGCATTCTCAAAGTGTGAGAGTGCTGCCACGGTATCTCATCTTTGTTCTGTGACAGAGTAAGACAAAGTAAAACTTCTTTGCTGCTAACCCTAACCCTAACCCTAAGGCAACTCTAACTCTAACCCTAACCCTAACCCTATCACTATCCCGACGTTAATGCAAAACTGAAACCGAAACCGAGTGGGAATACTATTACAATCCTAACACTAACAGAAACAGTAGCACAAAAACTAATGCCAAAACGAACACTTCCTCCTACCCCGCACTCTTCCTACACGTAACATGAGAGGGAGAAACTGACACTACCCTAGATTCCTGAATTAGTATTTGTGAATGTTGTGTTTCTATGAGTTACTTTTTTGGCAAATGCAAGTGTACCGTAAGCATGATTGAGGATACCGTGAAAATGTTTGAGACGGCAGATAGAGAGTGGGTGACAGTGCTTTCTTTCTGTTCTTGAATACAATTACAACATTTCCAGAACAAGAACACTATGTGATTTCATGCAACACAGGATCAGAACGTGAATACACTGTGCCACCATGAGACTATTAGCGTGAGTGATGGAAATCACATTGCGAGTGCATTGTTAGTGGTAGTCTTTCGACTCTCTGTGCCACAAAGCTCTGAGGCTGATAGATTCTATGTGACATTTTTGTTGAGTGTTTGGAAGTAGCACTTTAGTTTTGGGATATTCTGCGTGTTTTTGGACACAACGTAGGTGAGTTAGGAAACAATGTAGATGAAATGTGACATTGAACGAGAATAATCTGGCATTACGTTAGTTGGCTAACATAGTGATTGTGAAGGGAGTGAACAAGTGTGTTAGTGGTTCGTACACTGTAGCACTGCTAAAACTTTGTGTGTGTCTGCTCTGACACTGAGAGTGCTTTTTCACTTTGTCATTGTGCTGAAACGAGTTTGATATTGCTGTGACATGGAGCGTCAGATTTGGACTCAGCTAAAGTCCTTATTCAATGTGCTTGATTTCTCTCCATTCTAAGTGAGTGCATTCTCAAAGTGTGAGAGTGCTGCCAAGGTATCTCAGCATTGTTCTGTGACAGAGTAAGAGAAAGTAAAACTACTTTGCTGCTAACCCTAACCCAACCCTAACCCTATCACTATCCTGACGTTAATGCAAAACTGAAACCGAAACCGAGTGGGAATACTATTACAATCCTAACACTAACAGAAACACTAGCACAAAAACTAACGCTAAAACGAACACTTCCTCCTCACCCCGCACTCTTCCTACACGTAACATCAGAGGGAGAAACCGACACTAACCTAAAGTCCTGAGTTAGTATTTGTGAATGTTGTGTTTCTATAAGTTACTTCTATGGCAAATGCGAGTGTACTGTAAGCATGATTGAGGATACCGTGAAAATGTTTGAGAAGGCAGATAGAGAGTAGGTGACAGTGCTTTCTTTCTGTTCTTGAGTACAATTACAACATTTCCAGAACAAGAACACTATATGATTTCATGCAATACAGGATCAGAACGTGAATACACTGTGCAATCATGAGACTATTAGCGTGAGTGATGGAAATCACATTGTGAGTGCATTGTTAGTGGTAGTCTTTCGACTCTCTGTGCCACAAAGCTCTGAGGCTGATAGATTCTGTGTGACATTATTGTTGAGTGTTTGGAAGTAGCGCTTTAGTTTTGGGATATTCTGTGTGTTTTTGGAAACAACGTAGGTGAGTTAGGAATCAATGTAGATGAAATGTGACATTGAACGAGAATAATCTGGCATTACGTTAGTTGGCTAACATAGTGATTGTGAAGGGAGTGAACCAGTGTGTTAGTGGTTCGTACACTGTAGCACTGCTAAAACGTTGTGTGTGTCTGCTCTGACACTGAGAGTGCTTTTTCACTTTGTCATTGTGCTGAAACGAGTTTGATATTGCTGTGACATGGAGCGTCAGATTTGGACTCAGCTAAAGTCCTTATTCAATGTGCTTGACTTCTCTCCATTCTAAGTGAGTGCATTCTCAAAGTGTGAGAGTGCTTCCACGGTATCTCAGCTTTGTTCTTTGACAGAGTAAGACAAAGTAAAACTACTTTGCTGCTAACCCTAACCCTAACCCTAAGCCAACTCTAACTCTAACCCTAACCCTAACCCTATCACTATCCCGACGTTAATGCAAAACTGAAACCGAAACCGAGTGGGAATACTATTACAATCCTAACACTAACAGAAACAGTAGCACAAAAACTAATGCCAAAACGAACACTTCCTCCTACCCCGCACTCTTCCTACACGTAACATGAGAGGGAGAAACTGACACTACCCTAGATTCCTGAATTAGTATTTGTGAATGTTGTGTTTCTATGAGTTACTTTTTTGGCAAATGCAAGTGTACCGTAAGCATGATTGAGGATACCGTGAAAATGTTTGAGACGGCAGATAGAGAGTGGATGACAGTGCTTTCTTTCTGTTCTTGAATACAATTACAACATTTCCAGAACAAGAACACTATGTGATTTCATGCAACACAGGATCAGAACGTGAATACACTGTGCCACCATGAGACTATTAGCGTGAGTGATGATAATCACATTGCGAGTGCATTGTTAGTGGTAGTCTTTCGACTCTCTGTGCCACAAAGCTCTGAGGCTGATAGATTCTATGTGACATTATTGTTGAGTGTTTGGAAGTAGCACTTTAGTTTTGGGATATTCTGCGTGTTTTTGGACACAACGTAGGTGAGTTAGGAAACAATGTAGATGAAATGTGACATTGAACGAGAATAATCTGGCATTACGTTAGTTGGCTAACATAGTGATTGTGAAGGGAGTCAACAAGTGTGTTAGTGGTTCGTACACTGTAGCACTGCTAAAACTTTGTGTGTGTCTGCTCTGACACTGAGAGTGCTTTTTTCACTTTGTCATTGTGCTGAAACGAGTTTGATATTGCTGTGACATGGAGCGTCAGATTTGGACTCAGCTAAAGTCCTTATTCAATGTGCTTGACTTCTCTCCATTCTAAGTGAGTGCATTCTCAAAGTGTGAGAGTGCTGCCACGGTATCTCAGCATTGTTCTGTGACAGAGTAAGAGAAAGTAAAACTACTTTGCTGCTAACCCTAACCCAACCCTAACCCTATCACTATCCTGACATTAATGCAAAACTGAAACCGAAACCGAGTGGGAATACTATTACAATCCTAACACTAACAGAAACACTAGCACAAAAACTAACGCTAAAACGAACACTTCCTCCTCACCCCGCACTCTTCCTACACGTAACATCAGAGGGAGAAACCGACACTAACCTAAAGTCCTGAGTTAGTATTTGTGAATGTTGTGTTTCTATAAGTTACTTCTATGGCAAATGCGAGTGTACTGTAAGCATGATTGAGGATACCGTGAAAATATTTGAGAAGGCAGATAGAGAGTAGGTGACAGTGCTTTCTTTCTGTTCTTGAGTACAATTACAACATTTCCAGAACAAGAACACTATATGATTTCATGCAATACAGGATCAGAACGTGAATACACTGTGCAATCATGAGACTATTAGCGTGAGTGATGGAAATCACATTGCGAGTGCATTGTTAGTGGTAGTCTTTCGACTCTCTGTGCCACAAAGCTCTGAGGCTGATAGATTCTGTGTGACATTATTGTTGAGTGTTTGGAAGTAGCGCTTTAGTTTTGGGATATTCTGTGTTTTTTGGAAACAACGTAGGTGAGTTAGGAATCAATGTAGATGAAATGTGACATTGAACGAGAATAATCTGGCATTACGTTAGTTGGCTAACATAGTGATTGTGAAGGGAGTGAACCAGTGTGTTAGTGGTTCGTACACTGTAGCACTGCTAAAACGTTGTGTGTGTCTGCTCTGACACTGAGAGTGCTTTTTCACTTTGTCATTGTGCTGAAACGAGTTTGATATTGCTGTGACATGGAGCGTCAGATTTGGACTCAGCTAAAGTCCTTATTCAATGTGCTTGACTTCTCTCCATTCTAAGTGAGTGCATTCTCAAAGTGTGAGAGTGCTTCCACGGTATCTCAGCTTTGTTCTTTGACAGAGTAAGAGAAAGTAAAACTACTTTGCTGCTAACCCTAACCCTAACCCTAAGCCAACTCTAACTCTAACCCTAACCCTAACCCTATCACTATCCCGACGTTAATGCAAAACTGAAACCGAAACCGAGTGGGAATACTATTACAATCCTAACACTAACAGAAACAGTAGCACAAAAACTAATGCCAAAACGAACACTTCCTCCTACCCCGCACTCTTCCTACACGTAACATGAGAGGGAGAAACTGACACTACCCTAGATTCCTGAATTAGTATTTGTGAATGTTGTGTTTCTATGAGTTACTTTTTTGGCAAATGCAAGTGTACCGTAAGCATGATTGAGGATACCGTGAAAATGTTTGAGACGGCAGATAGAGAGTGGATGACAGTGCTTTCTTTCTGTTCTTGAATACAATTACAACATTTCCAGAACAAGAACACTATGTGATTTCATGCAACACAGGATCAGAACGTGAATACACTGTGCCACCATGAGACTATTAGCGTGAGTGATGATAATCACATTGCGAGTGCATTGTTAGTGGTAGTCTTTCGACTCTCTGTGCCACAAAGCTCTGAGGCTGATAGATTCTATGTGACATTATTGTTGAGTGTTTGGAAGTAGCACTTTAGTTTTGGGATATTCTGCGTGTTTTTGGACACAACGTAGGTGAGTTAGGAAACAATGTAGATGAAATGTGACATTGAACGAGAATAATCTGGCATTACGTTAGTTGGCTAACATAGTGATTGTGAAGGGAGTCAACAAGTGTGTTAGTGGTTCGTACACTGTAGCACTGCTAAAACTTTGTGTGTGTCTGCTCTGACACTGAGAGTGCTTTTTCACTTTGTCATTGTGCTGAAACGAGTTTGATATTGCTGTGACATGGAGCGTCAGATTTGGACTCAGCTAAAGTCCTTATTCAATGTGCTTGACTTCTCTTCATTCTAAGTGAGTGCATTCTCAAAGTGTGAGAGTGCTGCCACGGTATCTCAGCATTGTTCTGTGACAGAGTAAGAGAAAGTAAAACTACTTTGCTGCTAACCCTAACCCAAAACCCTAACCCTATCACTATCCTGACGTTAATGCAAAACTGAAACCGAAACCGAGTGGGAATACTATTACAATCCTAACACTAACAGAAACACTAGCACAAAAACTAACGCTAAAACGAACACTTCCTCCTCACCCCGCACTCTTCCTACACGTAACATCAGAGGGAGAAACTGACACTAACCTAAAGTCCTGAGTTAGTATTTGTGAATGTTGTGTTTCTATAAGTTACTTCTATGGCAAATGCGAGTGTACTGTAAGCATGATTGAGGATACCGTGAAAATGTTTGAGAAGGCAGATAGAGAGTAGGTGACAGTGCTTTCTTTCTGTTCTTGAGTACAATTACAACATTTCCAGAACAAGAACACTATATGATTTCATGCAATACAGGATCAGAACGTGAATACACTGTGCAATCATGAGACTATTAGCGTGAGTGATGGAAATCACATTGCGAGTGCATTGTTAGTGGTAGTCTTTCGACTCTCTGTGCCACAAAGCTCTGAGGCTGATAGATTCTGTGTGACATTATTGTTGAGTGTTTGGAAGTAGCGCTTTAGTTTTGGGATATTGTGTGTTTTTGGAAACAACGTAGGTGAGTTAGGAATCAATGTAGATGAAATGTGACATTGAACGAGAATAATCTGGCATTACTTTAGTTGGCTAACATAGTGATTGTGAAGGGAGTCAACAAGTGTGTTAGTGGTTCGTACACTGTAGCACTGCTAAAACTTTGTGTGTGTCTGCTCTGACACTGAGAGTGCTTTTTCACTTTGTCATTGTGCTGAAACGAGTTTGATATTGCTGTGACATGGAGCGTCAGATTTGGACTCAGCTAAAGTCCTTATTCAATGTGCTTGACTTCTCTCCATTCTAAGTGAGTGCATTCTCAAAGTGTGAGAGTGCTGCCACGGTATCTCAGCATTGTTCTGTGACAGAGTAAGAGAAAGTAAAACTACTTTGCTGCTAACCCTACCCCAACCCTAACCCTATCACTATCCTGACGTTAATGCAAAACTGAAACCGAAACCGAGTGGGAATACTATTACAATCCTAACACTAACAGAAACACTAGCACAAAAACTAACGCTAAAACGAACACTTCCTCCTCACCCCGCACTCTTCCTACAGGTAACATCAGAGGGAGAAACCGACACTAACCTAAAGTCCTGAGTTAGTATTTGTGCATGTTGTGTTTCTATAAGTTACTTCTATGGCAAATGCGAGTGTACTGTAAGCATGATTGAGGATACCGTGAAAATGTTTGAGAAGGCAGATAGAGAGTAGGTGACAGTGCTTTCTTTCTGTTCTTGAGTACAATTACAACATTTCCAGAACAAGAACACTATATGATTTCATTAAATACAGGATCCGAACGTGAATACACTGTGCAATCATGAGACTATTAGCGTGAGTGATGGAAATCACATTGTGAGTGCATTGTTAGTGGTAGTCTTTCGACTCTCTGTGCCACAAAGCTCTGAGGCTGATAGATTCTGTGTGACATTATTGTTGAGTGTTTGGAAGTAGCGCTTTAGTTTTGGGATATTCTGCGTGTTTTTGGAAACAACGTAGGTGAGTTAGGAATCAATGTAGATGAAATGTGACATTGAACGAGAATAATCTGGCATTACGTTAGTTGGCTAACATAGTGATTGTGAAGGGAGTGAACCAGTGTGTAGCACTGTAGCACTGCTAAAACGTTGTGTGTGTCTGCTCTGACACTGAGAGTGCTTTTTCACTTTGTCATTGTGCTGAAACGAGTTTGATATTGCTGTGACATGGAGCGTCAGATTTGGACTCAGCTAAAGTCCTTATTCAATGTGCTTGACTTCTCTCCATTCTAAGTGAGTGCATTCTCAAAGTGTGAGAGTGCTGCCACGGTATCTCATCTTTGTTCTGTGACAGAGTAAGACAAAGTAAAACTTCTTTGCTGCTAACCCTAACCCTAACCCTAAGGCAACTCTAACTCTAACCCTAACCCTAACCCTATCACTATCCCGACGTTAATGCAAAACTGAAACCGAAACCGAGTGGGAATACTATTACAATCCTAACACTAACAGAAACAGTAGCACAAAAACTAATGCCAAAACGAACACTTCCTCCTACCCCGCACTCTTCCTACACGTAACATGAGAGGGAGAAACTGACACTACCCTAGATTCCTGAATTAGTATTTGTGAATGTTGTGTTTCTATGAGTTACTTTTTTTGGCAAATGCAAGTGTACCGTAAGCATGATTGAGGATACCGTGAAAATGTTTGAGACGGCAGATAGAGAGTGGGTGACAGTGCTTTCTTTCTGTTCTTGAATACAATTACAACATTTCCAGAACAAGAACACTATGTGATTTCATGCAACACAGGATCAGAACGTGAATACACTGTGCCACCATGAGACTATTAGCGTGAGTGATGGAAATCACATTGCGAGTGCATTGTTAGTGGTAGTCTTTCGACTCTCTGTGCCACAAAGCTCTGAGGCTGATAGATTCTATGTGACATTTTTGTTGAGTGTTTGGAAGTAGCACTTTAGTTTTGGGATATTCTGCGTGTTTTTTGGACACAACGTAGGTGAGTTAGGAAACAATGTAGATGAAATGTGACATTGAACGAGAATAATCTGGCATTACGTTAGTTGGCTAACATAGTGATTGTGAAGGGAGTGAACAAGTGTGTTAGTGGTTCGTACACTGTAGCACTGCTAAAACTTTGTGTGTGTCTGCTCTGACACTGAGAGTGCTTTTTCACTTTGTCATTGTGCTGAAACGAGTTTGATATTGCTGTGACATGGAGCGTCAGATTTGGACTCAGCTAAAGTCCTTATTCAATGTGCTTGATTTCTCTCCATTCTAAGTGAGTGCATTCTCAAAGTGTGAGAGTGCTGCCAAGGTATCTCAGCATTGTTCTGTGACAGAGTAAGAGAAAGTAAAACTACTTTGCTGCTAACCCTAACCCAACCCTAACCCTATCACTATCCTGACGTTAATGCAAAACTGAAACCGAAACCGAGTGGGAATACTATTACAATCCTAACACTAACAGAAACACTAGCACAAAAACTAACGCTAAAACGAACACTTCCTCCCTCACCCCGCACTCTTCCTACACGTAACATCAGAGGGAGAAACCGACACTAACCTAAAGTCCTGAGTTAGTATTTGTGAATGTTGTGTTTCTATAAGTTACTTCTATGGCAAATGCGAGTGTACTGTAAGCATGATTGAGGATACCGTGAAAATGTTTGAGAAGGCAGATAGAGAGTAGGTGACAGTGCTTTCTTTCTGTTCTTGAGTACAATTACAACATTTCCAGAACAAGAACACTATATGATTTCATGCAATACAGGATCAGAACGTGAATACACTGTGCAATCATGAGACTATTAGCGTGAGTGATGGAAATCACATTGTGAGTGCATTGTTAGTGGTAGTCTTTCGACTCTCTGTGCCACAAAGCTCTGAGGCTGATAGATTCTGTGTGACATTATTGTTGAGTGTTTGGAAGTAGCGCTTTAGTTTTGGGATATTCTGTGTGTTTTTGGAAACAACGTAGGTGAGTTAGGAATCAATGTAGATGAAATGTGACATTGAACGAGAATAATCTGGCATTACGTTAGTTGGCTAACATAGTGATTGTGAAGGGAGTGAACCAGTGTGTTAGTGGTTCGTACACTGTAGCACTGCTAAAACGTTGTGTGTGTCTGCTCTGACACTGAGAGTGCTTTTTCACTTTGTCATTGTGCTGAAACGAGTTTGATATTGCTGTGACATGGAGCGTCAGATTTGGACTCAGCTAAAGTCCTTATTCAATGTGCTTGACTTCTCTCCATTCTAAGTGAGTGCATTCTCAAAGTGTGAGAGTGCTTCCACGGTATCTCAGCTTTGTTCTTTGACAGAGTAAGACAAAGTAAAACTACTTTGCTGCTAACCCTAACCCTAACCCTAAGCCAACTCTAACTCTAACCCTAACCCTAACCCTATCACTATCCCGACGTTAATGCAAAACTGAAACCGAAACCGAGTGGGAATACTATTACAATCCTAACACTAACAGAAACAGTAGCACAAAAACTAATGCCAAAACGAACACTTCCTCCTACCCCGCACTCTTCCTACACGTAACATGAGAGGGAGAAACTGACACTACCCTAGATTCCTGAATTAGTATTTGTGAATGTTGTGTTTCTATGAGTTACTTTTTTGGCAAATGCAAGTGTACCGTAAGCATGATTGAGGATACCGTGAAAATGTTTGAGACGGCAGATAGAGAGTGGATGACAGTGCTTTCTTTCTGTTCTTGAATACAATTACAACATTTCCAGAACAAGAACACTATGTGATTTCATGCAACACAGGATCAGAACGTGAATACACTGTGCCACCATGAGACTATTAGCGTGAGTGATGATAATCACATTGCGAGTGCATTGTTAGTGGTAGTCTTTCGACTCTCTGTGCCACAAAGCTCTGAGGCTGATAGATTCTATGTGACATTATTGTTGAGTGTTTGGAAGTAGCACTTTAGTTTTGGGATATTCTGCGTGTTTTTGGACACAACGTAGGTGAGTTAGGAAACAATGTAGATGAAATGTGACATTGAACGAGAATAATCTGGCATTACGTTAGTTGGCTAACATAGTGATTGTGAAGGGAGTCAACAAGTGTGTTAGTGGTTCGTACACTGTAGCACTGCTAAAACTTTGTGTGTGTCTGCTCTGACACTGAGAGTGCTTTTTCACTTTGTCATTGTGCTGAAACGAGTTTGATATTGCTGTGACATGGAGCGTCAGATTTGGACTCAGCTAAAGTCCTTATTCAATGTGCTTGACTTCTCTCCATTCTAAGTGAGTGCATTCTCAAAGTGTGAGAGTGCTGCCACGGTATCTCAGCATTGTTCTGTGACAGAGTAAGAGAAAGTAAAACTACTTTGCTGCTAACCCTAACCCAACCCTAACCCTATCACTATCCTGACATTAATGCAAAACTGAAACCGAAACCGAGTGGGAATACTATTACAATCCTAACACTAACAGAAACACTAGCACAAAAACTAACGCTAAAACGAACACTTCCTCCTCACCCCGCACTCTTCCTACACGTAACATCAGAGGGAGAAACCGACACTAACCTAAAGTCCTGAGTTAGTATTTGTGAATGTTGTGTTTCTATAAGTTACTTCTATGGCAAATGCGAGTGTACTGTAAGCATGATTGAGGATACCGTGAAAATATTTGAGAAGGCAGATAGAGAGTAGGTGACAGTGCTTTCTTTCTGTTCTTGAGTACAATTACAACATTTCCAGAACAAGAACACTATATGATTTCATGCAATACAGGATCAGAACGTGAATACACTGTGCAATCATGAGACTATTAGCGTGAGTGATGGAAATCACATTGCGAGTGCATTGTTAGTGGTAGTCTTTCGACTCTCTGTGCCACAAAGCTCTGAGGCTGATAGATTCTGTGTGACATTATTGTTGAGTGTTTGGAAGTAGCGCTTTAGTTTTGGGATATTCTGTGTTTTTGGAAACAACGTAGGTGAGTTAGGAATCAATGTAGATGAAATGTGACATTGAACGAGAATAATCTGGCATTACGTTAGTTGGCTAACATAGTGATTGTGAAGGGAGTGAACCAGTGTGTTAGTGGTTCGTACACTGTAGCACTGCTAAAACGTTGTGTGTGTCTGCTCTGACACTGAGAGTGCTTTTTCACTTTGTCATTGTGCTGAAACGAGTTTGATATTGCTGTGACATGGAGCGTCAGATTTGGACTCAGCTAAAGTCCTTATTCAATGTGCTTGACTTCTCTCCATTCTAAGTGAGTGCATTCTCAAAGTGTGAGAGTGCTTCCACGGTATCTCAGCTTTGTTCTTTGACAGAGTAAGAGAAAGTAAAACTACTTTGCTGCTAACCCTAACCCTAACCCTAAGCCAACTCTAACTCTAACCCTAACCCTAACCCTATCACTATCCCGACGTTAATGCAAAACTGAAACCGAAACCGAGTGGGAATACTATTACAATCCTAACACTAACAGAAACAGTAGCACAAAAACTAATGCCAAAACGAACACTTCCTCCTACCCCCGCACTCTTCCTACACGTAACATGAGAGGGAGAAACTGACACTACCCTAGATTCCTGAATTAGTATTTGTGAATGTTGTGTTTCTATGAGTTACTTTTTTGGCAAATGCAAGTGTACCGTAAGCATGATTGAGGATACCGTGAAAATGTTTGAGACGGCAGATAGAGAGTGGATGACAGTGCTTTCTTTCTGTTCTTGAATACAATTACAACATTTCCAGAACAAGAACACTATGTGATTTCATGCAACACAGGATCAGAACGTGAATACACTGTGCCACCATGAGACTATTAGCGTGAGTGATGATAATCACATTGCGAGTGCATTGTTAGTGGTAGTCTTTCGACTCTCTGTGCCACAAAGCTCTGAGGCTGATAGATTCTATGTGACATTATTGTTGAGTGTTTGGAAGTAGCACTTTAGTTTTGGGATATTCTGCGTGTTTTTGGACACAACGTAGGTGAGTTAGGAAACAATGTAGATGAAATGTGACATTGAACGAGAATAATCTGGCATTACGTTAGTTGGCTAACATAGTGATTGTGAAGGGAGTCAACAAGTGTGTTAGTGGTTCGTACACTGTAGCACTGCTAAAACTTTGTGTGTGTCTGCTCTGACACTGAGAGTGCTTTTTCACTTTGTCATTGTGCTGAAACGAGTTTGATATTGCTGTGACATGGAGCGTCAGATTTGGACTCAGCTAAAGTCCTTATTCAATGTGCTTGACTTCTCTTCATTCTAAGTGAGTGCATTCTCAAAGTGTGAGAGTGCTGCCACGGTATCTCAGCATTGTTCTGTGACAGAGTAAGAGAAAGTAAAACTACTTTGCTGCTAACCCTAACCCAACCCTAACCCTATCACTATCCTGACGTTAATGCAAAACTGAAACCGAAACCGAGTGGGAATACTATTACAATCCTAACACTAACAGAAACACTAGCACAAAAACTAACGCTAAAACGAACACTTCCTCCTCACCTCGCACTCTTCCTACACGTAACATCAGAGGGAGAAACTGACACTAACCTAAAGTCCTGAGTTAGTATTTGTGAATGTTGTGTTTCTATAAGTTACTTCTATGGCAAATGCGAGTGTACTGTAAGCATGATTGAGGATACCGTGAAAATGTTTGAGAAGGCAGATAGAGAGTAGGTGACAGTGCTTTCTTTCTGTTCTTGAGTACAATTACAACATTTCCAGAACAAGAACACTATATGATTTCATGCAATACAGGATCAGAACGTGAATACACTGTGCAATCATGAGACTATTAGCGTGAGTGATGGAAATCACATTGCGAGTGCATTGTTAGTGGTAGTCTTTCGACTCTCTGTGCCACAAAGCTCTGAGGCTGATAGATTCTGTGTGACATTATTGTTGAGTGTTTGGAAGTAGCGCTTTAGTTTTGGGATATTGTGTGTTTTTGGAAACAACGTAGGTGAGTTAGGAATCAATGTAGATGAAATGTGACATTGAACGAGAATAATCTGGCATTACTTTAGTTGGCTAACATAGTGATTGTGAAGGGAGTGAACCAGTGTGTTAGTGGTTCGTACACTGTAGCACTGCTAAAACGTTGTGTGTGTCTGCTCTGACACTGAGAGTGCTTTTTCACTTTGTCATTGTGCTGAAACGAGTTTGATATTGCTGTGACATGGAGCGTCAGATTTGGACTCAGCTAAAGTCCTTATTCAATGTGCTTGACTTCTCTCCATTCTAAGTGAGTGCATTCTCAAAGTGTGAGAGTGCTTCCACGGTATCTCAGCTTTGTTCTTTGACAGAGTAAGAGAAAGTAAAACTACTTTGCTGCTAACCCTAACCCTAACCCTAAGCCAACTCTAACTCTAACCCTAACCCTAACCCTATCACTATCCCGACGTTAATGCAAAACTGAAACCGAAACCGAGTGGGAATACTATTACAATCCTAACACTAACAGAAACAGTAGCACAAAAACTAATGCCAAAACGAACACTTCCTCCAACCCCGCACTCTTCCTACACGTAACATGAGAGGGAGAAACTGACACTACCCTAGATTCCTGAATTAGTATTTGTGAATGTTGTGTTTCTATGAGTTACTTTTTTGGCAAATGCAAGTGTACCGTAAGCATGATTGAGGATACCGTGAAAATGTTTGAGACGGCAGATAGAGAGTGGGTGACAGTGCTTTCTTTCTGTTCTTGAATACAATTACAACATTTCCAGAACAAGAACACTATGTGATTTCATGCAACACAGGATCAGAACGTGAATACACTGTGCCACCATGAGACTATTAGAGTGAGTGATGGAAATCACATTGCGAGTGCATTGTTAGTGGTAGTCTTTCGACTCTCTGTGCCACAAAGCTCTGAGGCTGATAGATTCTGTGTGACATTATTGTTGAGTGTTTGGAAGTAGCGCTTTAGTTTTGAGATATTCTGCGTGTTTTTGGACACAACGTAGGTGAGTTAGGAAACAATGTAGATGAAATGTGACATTGAACGAGAATAATCTGGCATTACGTTAGTTAGCTAACATAGTGATTGTGAAGGGAGTGAACCAGTGTGTTAGTGGTTCATACACTGTAGCACTGCTAAAACTTTGTGTGTGTCTGCTCTGACACTGAGAGTGCTTTTTCACTTTGTCATTTTGCTGAAACGAGTTTGATATTGCTGTGACATGGAGCGTCAGATTTGGACTCAGCTAAAGTCCTTATTCAATGTGCTTGACTTCTCTCCATTCTAAGTGAGTGCATTCTCAAAGTGTGAGAGTGCTGCCACGGTATCTCAGCATTGTTCTGTGACAGAGTAAGAGAAAGTAAAACTACTTTGCTGCTAACCCTAACCCAACCCTAACCCTATCACTATCCTGATGTTAATGCAAAACTGAAACCGAAACCGAGTGGGAATACTATTACAATCCTAACACTAACAGAAACACTAGCACAAAAACTAACGCTAAAACGAACACTTCCTCCTCACCCCGCAATCTTCCTACACGTAACATCAGAGGGAGAAACCGACACTAACCTAAAGTCCTGAGTTAGTATTTGTGAATGTTGTGTTTCTATAAGTTACTTCTATGGCAAATGCGAGTGTACTGTAAGCATGATTGAGGATACCGTGAAAATATTTGAGAAGGCAGATAGAGAGTAGGTGACAGTGCTTTCTTTCTGTTCTTGAGTACAATTACAACATTTCCAGAACAAGAACACTATATGATTTCATGCAATACAGGATCAGAACGTGAATACACTGTGCAATCATGAGACTATTAGCGTGAGTGATGGAAATCACATTGTGAGTGCATTGTTAGTGGTAGTCTTTCGACTCTCTGTGCCACAAAGCTCTGAGGCGGATAGATTCTGTGTGACATTATTGTTGAGTGTTTGGAAGTAGCGCTTTAGTTTTGGGATATTCTGTGTGTTTTTGGAAACAACGTAGGTGAGTTAGGAATCAATGTAGATGAAATGTGACATTGAACGAGAATAATCTGGCATTACGTTAGTTGGCTAACATAGTGATTGTGAAGGGAGTGAACCAGTGTGTTAGTGGTTCGTACACTGTAGCACTGCTAAAACTTTGTGTGTGCCTGCTCTGACACTGAGAGTGCTTTTTCACTTTGTCATTGTGCTGAAACGAGTTTGATATTGCTGTGACATGGAGCGTCAGATTTGGACTCAGCTAAAGTCCTTATTCAATGTGCTTGACTTCTCTCCATTCTAAGTGAGTGCATTCTCAAAGTGTGAGAGTGCTGCCACGGTATCTCATCTTTGTTCTGTGACAGAGTAAGAGAAAGTAAAACTACTTTGCTGCTAACCCTAACCCTAACCCTAAGCCAACTCTAACTCTAACCCTAACCCTAACCCTATCACTATCCCGACGTTAATGCAAAACTGAAACCGAAACCGAGTGGGAATACTATTACAATCCTAACACTAACAGAAACAGTAGCACAAAAACTAATGCCAAAACGAACACTTCCTCCTACCCCGCACTCTTCCTACACGTAACATGAGAGGGAGAAACTGACACTACCCTAGATTCCTGAATTAGTATTTGTGAATGTTGTGTTTTTATGAGTTACTTTTTTGGCAAATGCAAGTGTACCGTAAGCATGATTGAGGATACCGTGAAAATGTTTGAGACGGCAGATAGAAAGTGGGTGACAGTGCTTTCTTTCTGTTCTTGAATACAATTACAACATGTCCAGAACAAGAACACTATGTGATTTCATGCAACACAGGATCAGGACGTGAATACACTGTGCCACCATGAGACTATTAGCGTGAGTGATGGAAATCACATTGCGAGTGCATTGTTAGTGGTAGTCTTTCGACTCTCTGTGCCACAAAGCTCTGAGGCTGATAGATTCTATGTGACATTATTGTTGAGTGTTTGGAAGTAGCGCTTTAGTTTTCGGATATTCTGCGTGTTTTTGGACACAACGTAGGTGAGTTAGGAAACAATGTAGATGAAATGTGACATTGAACGAGAATAATCTGGCATTACGTTAGTTGGCTAACATAGTGATTGTGAAGGGAGTGAACCAGTGTGTTAGTGGTTCGTACACTGTAGCACTGCTAAAACTTTGTGTGTGCCTGCTCTGACACTGAGAGTGCTTTTTCACTTTGTCATTGTGCTGAAACGAGTTTGATATTGCTGTGACATGGAGCGTCAGATTTGGACTCAGCTAAAGTCCTTATTCAATGTGCTTGACTTCTCTCCATTCTAAGTGAGTGCATTCTCAAAGTGTGAGAGTGCTGCCACGGTATCTCAGCATTGTTCTGTGACAGAGTAAGAGAAAGTAAAACTACTTTGCTGCTAACCCTAACCCAACCCTAACCCTATCACTATCCTGACGTTAATGCAAAACTGAAACCGAAACCGAGTGGGAATACTATTACAATCCTAACACTAACAGAAACACTAGCACAAAAACTAACGCTAAAACGAACACTTCCTCCTCACCCCGCAATCTTCCTACACGTAACATCAGAGGGAGAAACCGACACTAACCTAAAGTCCTGAGTTAGTATTTGTGAATGTTGTGTTTCTATAAGTTACTTCTATGGCAAATGCGAGTGTACTGTAAGCATGATTGAGGATACCGTGAAAATATTTGAGAAGGCAGATAGAGAGTAGGTGACAGTGCTTTCTTTCTGTTCTTGAGTACAATTACAACATTTCCAGAACAAGAACACTATATGATTTCATGCAATACAGGATCAGAACGTGAATACACTGTGCCACCATGAGACTATTAGCGTGAGTGATGGAAATCACATTGCGAGTGCATTGTTAGTGGTAGTCTTTCGACTCTCTGTGCCACAAAGCTCTGAGGCTGATAGATTCTGTGTGACATTATTGTTGAGTGTTTGGAAGTAGCGCTTTAGTTTTGGGATATTCTGTGTGTTTTTGGAAACAACGTAGGTGAGTTAGGAATCAATGTAGATGAAATGTGACATTGAACGAGAATAATCTGGCATTACGTTAGTTGGCTAACATAGTGATTGTGAAGGGAGTGAACCAGTGTGTTAGTGGTTCGTACACTGTAGCACTGCTAAAACGTTGTGTGTGTCTGCTCTGACACTGAGAGTGCTTTTTCACTTTGTCATTGTGCTGAAACGAGTTTGATATTGCTGTGACATGGAGCGTCAGATTTGGACTCAGCTAAAGTCCTTATTCAATGTGCTTGACTTCTCTCCATTCTGAGTGCATTCTCAAAGTGTGAGAGTGCTGCCACGGTATCTCTTCTTTGTTCTGTGACAGAGTAAGACAAAGTAAAACTACTTTGCTGCTAACCCTAACCCTAAACCTAAGCCAACTCTAACTCTAACCCTAACCCTAACCCTATCACTATCCCGACGTTAATGCAAAACTGAAACCGAAACCGAGTGGGAATACTATTACAATCCTAACACTAACAGAAACAGTAGCACAAAAACTAATGCCAAAACGAACACTTCCTCCTACCCCGCACTCTTCCTACACGTAACATGAGAGGGAGAAACTGACACTACCCTAGATTCCTGAATTAGTATTTGTGAATGTTGTGTTTTTATGAGTTACTTTTTTGGCAAATGCAAGTGTACCGTAAGCATGATTGAGGATACCGTGAAAATGTTTGAGACGGCAGATAGAGAGTGGGTGACAGTGCTTTCTTTCTGTTCTTGAATACAATTACAACATGTCCAGAACAAGAACACTATGTGATTTCATGCAACACAGGATCAGGACGTGAATACACTGTGCCACCATGAGACTATTAGCGTGAGTGATGGAAATCACATTGCGAGTGCATTGTTAGTGGTAGTCTTTCGACTCTCTGTGCCACAAAGCTCTGAGGCTGATAGATTCTATGTGACATTATTGTTGAGTGTTTGGAAGTAGCACTTTAGTTTTGGGATATTCTGCGTGTTTTTGGACACAACGTAGGTGAGTTAGGAAACAATGTAGATGAAATGTGACATTGAACGAGAATAATCTGGCATTACGTTAGTTGGCTAATATAGTGATTGTGAAGGGAGTGAACCAGTGTGTTAGTGGTTCGTACACTGTAGCACTGCTAAAACTTTGTGTGTGCCTGCTCTGACACTGAGAGTGCTTTTTCACTTTGTCATTGTGCTGAAACGAGTTTGATATTGCTGTGACATGGAGCGTCAGATTTGGACTCAGCTAAAGTCCTTATTCAATGTGCTTGACTTCTCTCCATTCTAAGTGAGTGCATTCTCAAAGTGTGAGAGTGCTGCCACGGTATCTCTTCTTTGTTCTGTGACAGAGTAAGACAAAGTAAAACTACTTTGCTGCTAACCCTAACCCTAAACCTAAGCCAACTCTAACTCTAACCCTAACCCTAACCCTATCACTATCCCGACGTTAATGCAAAACTGAAACCGAAACCGAGTGGGAATACTATTACAATCCTAACACTAACAGAAACAGTAGCACAAAAACTAATGCCAAAACGAACACTTCCTCCTACCCCGCACTCTTCCTACACGTAACATGAGAGGGAGAAACTGACACTACCCTAGATTCCTGAATTAGTATTTGTGAATGTTGTGTTTTTATGAGTTACTTTTTGGCAAATGCAAGTGTACCGTAAGCATGATTGAGGATACCGTGAAAATGTTTGAGACGGCAGATAGAGAGTGGGTGACAGTGCTTTCTTTCTGTTCTTGAATACAATTACAACATGTCCAGAACAAGAACACTATGTGATTTCATGCAACACAGGATCAGGACGTGAATACACTGTGCCACCATGAGACTATTAGCGTGAGTGATGGAAATCACATTGCGAGTGCATTGTTAGTGGTAGTCTTTCGACTCTCTGTGCCACAAAGCTCTGAGGCTGATAGATTCTATGTGACATTATTGTTGAGTGTTTGGAAGTAGCACTTTAGTTTTGGGATATTCTGCGTGTTTTTGGACACAACGTAGGTGAGTTAGGAAACAATGTAGATGAAATGTGACATTGAACGAGAATAATCTGGCATTACGTTAGTTGGCTAACATAGTGATTGTGAAGGGAGTGAACCAGTGTGTTAGTGGTTCGTACACTGTAGCACTGCTAAAACTTTGTGTGTGCCTGCTCTGACACTGAGAGTGCTTTTTCACTTTGTCATTGTGCTGAAACGAGTTTGATATTGCTGTGACATGGAGCGTCAGATTTGGACTCAGCTAAAGTCCTTATTCAATGTGCTTGACTTCTCTCCATTCTAAGTGAGTGCATTCTCAAAGTGTGAGAGTGCTGCCACGGTATCTCAGCATTGTTCTGTGACAGAGTAAGAGAAAGTAAAACTACTTTGCTGCTAACCCTACCCCAACCCTAACCCTATCACTATCCTGACGTTAATGCAAAACTGAAACCGAAACCGAGTGGGAATACTATTACAATCCTAACACTAACAGAAACACTAGCACAAAAACTAACGCTAAAACGAACACTTCCTCCTCACCCCGCACTCTTCCTACACGTAACATCAGAGGGAGAAACCGACACTAACCTAAAGTCCTGAGTTAGTATTTGTGAATGTTGTGTTTCTATAAGTTACTTCTATGGCAAATGCGAGTGTACTGTAAGCATGATTGAGGATACCGTGAAAATGTTTGAGAAGGCAGATAGAGAGTAGGTGACAGTGCTTTCTTTCTGTTCTTGAGTACAATTACAACATTTCCAGAACAAGAACACTATATGATTTCATGCAATACAGGATCAGAACGTGAATACACTGTGCAATCATGAGACTATTAGCGTGAGTGATGGAAATCACATTGTGAGTGCATTGTTAGTGGTAGTCTTTCGACTCTCTGTGCCACAAAGCTCTGAGGCTGATAGATTCTGTGTGACATTATTGTTGAGTGTTTGGAAGTAGCGCTTTAGTTTTGGGATATTCTGCGTGTTTTTGGAAACAACGTAGGTGAGTTAGGAATCAATGTAGATGAAATGTGACATTGAACGAGAATAATCTGGCATTACGTTAGTTGGCTAACATAGTGATTGTGAAGGGAGTGAACCAGTGTGTTAGTGGTTCGTACACTGTAGCACTGCTAAAACTTTGTGTGTGCCTGCTCTGACACTGAGAGTGCTTTTTCACTTTGTCATTGTGCTGAAACGAGTTTGATATTGCTGTGACATGGAGCGTCAGATTTGGACTCAGCTAAAGTCCTTATTCAATGTGCTTGACTTCTCTCCATTCTAAGTGAGTGCATTCTCAAAGTGTGAGAGTGCGGCCACGGTATCTCATCTTTGTTCTGTGACAGAGTAAGACAAAGTAAAACTACTTTGCTGCTAACCCTAACCCTAACCCTAAGGCAACTCTAACTCTAACCCTAACCCTAACCCTATCACTATCCCGACGTTAATGCAAAACTGAAACCGAAACCGAGTGGGAATACTATTACAATCCTAACACTAACAGAAACAGTAGCACAAAAACTAATGCCAAAACGAACACTTCCTCCTACCCCGCACTCTTCCTACACGTAACATGAGAGGGAGAAACTGACACTACCCTAGATTCCTGAATTAGTATTTGTGAATGTTGTGTTTCTACGAGTTACTTTTTTGGCAAATGCAAGTGTACCGTAAGCATGATTGAGGATACCGTGAAAATGTTTGAGACGGCAGATAGAGAGTGGGTGACAGTGCTTTCTTTCTGTTCTTGAATACAATTACAACATTTCCAGAACAAGAACACTATGTGATTTCATGCAACACAGGATCAGAACGTGAATACACTGTGCCACCATGAGACTATTTGCGTGAGTGATGGAAATCACATTGCGAGTGCATTGTTAGTGGTAGTCTTTCGACTCTCTGTGCCACAAAGCTCTGAGGCTGATAGATTCTATGTGACATTTTTGTTGAGTGTTTGGAAGTAGCACTTTAGTTTTGGGATATTCTGCGTGTTTTTGGACACAACGTAGGTGAGTTAGGAAACAATGTAGATGAAATGTGACATTGAACGAGAATAATCTGGCATTACGTTAGTTGGCTAACATAGTGATTGTGAAGGGAGTGAACCAGTGTGTTAGTGGTTCGTACACTGTAGCACTGCTAAAACTTTGTGTGTGTCTGCTCTGACACTGAGAGTGCTTTTTCACTTTGTCATTGTGCTGAAACGAGTTTGATATTGCTGTGACATGGAGCGTCAGATTTGGACTCAGCTAAAGTCCTTATTCAATGTGCTTGACTTCTCTCCATTCTAAGTGAGTGCATTCTCAAAGTGTGAGAGTGCTGCCACGGTATCTCAGCATTGTTCTGTGACAGAGTAAGAGAAAGTAAAACTACTTTGCTGCTAACCCTACCCCAACCCTAACCCTATCACTATCCTGACGTTAATGCAAAACTGAAACCGAAACCGAGTGGGAATACTATTACAATCCTAACACTAACAGAAACACTAGCACAAAAACTAACGCTAAAACGAACACTTCCTCCTCACCCCGCACTCTTCCTACACGTAACATCAGAGGGAGAAACCGACACTAACCTAAAGTCCTGAGTTAGTATTTGTGCATGTTGTGTTTCTATAAGTTACTTCTATGGCAAATGCGAGTGTACTGTAAGCATGATTGAGGATACCGTGAAAATGTTTGAGAAGGCAGATAGAGAGTAGGTGACAGTGCTTTCTTTCTGTTCTTGAGTACAATTACAACATTTCCAGAACAAGAACACTATATGATTTCATTAAATACAGGATCCGAACGTGAATACACTGTGCAATCATGAGACTATTAGCGTGAGTGATGGAAATCACATTGTGAGTGCATTGTTAGTGGTAGTCTTTCGACTCTCTGTGCCACAAAGCTCTGAGGCTGATAGATTCTGTGTGACATTATTGTTGAGTGTTTGGAAGTAGCGCTTTAGTTTTGGGATATTCTGCGTGTTTTTGGAAACAACGTAGGTGAGTTAGGAATCAATGTAGATGAAATGTGACATTGAACGAGAATAATCTGGCATTACGTTAGTTGGCTAACATAGTGATTGTGAAGGGAGTGAACCAGTGTGTAGCACTGTAGCACTGCTAAAACGTTGTGTGTGTCTGCTCTGACACTGAGAGTGCTTTTTCACTTTGTCATTGTGCTGAAACGAGTTTGATATTGCTGTGACATGGAGCGTCAGATTTGGACTCAGCTAAAGTCCTTATTCAATGTGCTTGACTTCTCTCCATTCTAAGTGAGTGCATTCTCAAAGTGTGAGAGTGCTGCCACGGTATCTAATCTTTGTTCTGTGACAGAGTAAGACAAAGTAAAACTACTTTGCTGCTAACCCTAACCCTAACCCTAAGGCAACTCTAACTCTAACCCTAACCCTAACCCTATCACTATCCCGACGTTAATGCAAAACTGAAACCGAAACCGAGTGGGAATACTATTACAATCCTAACACTAACAGAAACAGTAGCACAAAAACTAATGCCAAAACGAACACTTCCTCCTACCCCGCACTCTTCCTACACGTAACATGAGAGGGAGAAACTGACACTACCCTAGATTCCTGAATTAGTATTTGTGAATGTTGTGTTTCTATGAGTTACTTTTTTGGCAAATGCAAGTGTACCGTAAGCATGATTGAGGATACCGTGAAAATGTTTGAGACGGCAGATAGAGAGTGGGTGACAGTGCTTTCTTTCTGTTCTTGAATACAATTACAACATTTCCAGAACAAGAACACTATGTGATTTCATGCAACACAGGATCAGGACGTGAATACACTGTGCCACCATGAGACTATTAGCGTGAGTGATGGAAATCACATTGCGAGTGCATTGTTAGTGGTAGTCTTTCGACTCTCTGTGCCACAAAGCTCTGAGGCTGATAGATTCTATGTGACATTATTGTTGAGTGTTTGGAAGTAGCACTTTAGTTTTGGGATATTCTGCGTGTTTTTTGGACACAACGTAGGTGAGTTAGGAAACAATGTAGATGAAATGTGACATTGAACGAGAATAATCTGGCATTACGTTAGTTGGCTAACATAGTGATTGTGAAGGGAGTGAACAAGTGTGTTAGTGGTTCGTACACTGTAGCACTGCTAAAACTTTGTGTGTGTCTGCTCTGACACTGAGAGTGCTTTTTCACTTTGTCATTGTGCTGAAACGAGTTTGATATTGCTGTGACATGGAGCGTCAGATTTGGACTCAGCTAAAGTCCTTATTCAATGTGCTTGACTTCTCTCCATTCTAAGTGAGTGCATTCTCAAAGTGTGAGAGTGCTGCCACGGTATCTCAGCATTGTTCTGTGACAGAGTAAGAGAAAGTAAAACTACTTTGCTGCTAACCCTAACCCAACCCTAACCCTATCACTATCCTGACGTTAATGCAAAACTGAAACCGAAACCGAGTGGGAATACTATTACAATCCTAACACTAACAGAAACACTAGCACAAAAACTAACGCTAAAACGAACACTTCCTCCTCACCCCCGCACTCTTCCTACACGTAACATCAGAGGGAGAAACCGACACTAACCTAAAGTCCTGAGTTAGTATTTGTGAATGTTGTGTTTCTATAAGTTACTTCTATGGCAAATGCGAGTGTACTGTAAGCATGATTGAGGATACCGTGAAAATATTTGAGAAGGCAGATAGAGAGTAGGTGACAGTGCTTTCTTTCTGTTCTTGAGTACAATTACAACATTTCCAGAACAAGAACACTATATGATTTCATGCAATACAGGATCAGAACGTGAATACACTGTGCCACCATGAGACTATTAGAGTGAGTGATGGAAATCACATTGCGAGTGCATTGTTAGTGGTAGTCTTTCAACTCTCTGTGCCACAAAGCTCTGAGGCGGATAGATTCTGT
Source organism: Phodopus roborovskii (assembly GCF_943737965.1). Taxonomy (NCBI): domain Eukaryota; kingdom Metazoa; phylum Chordata; class Mammalia; order Rodentia; family Cricetidae; genus Phodopus; species Phodopus roborovskii. The sequence goes on along the minus strand of NW_026125907.1, from coordinate 112,274 downwards.
GTGACATTATTGTTGAGTGTTTGGAAGTAGCGCTTTAGTTTTGGGATATTCTGCGTGTTTTTGGAAACAACGTAGGTGAGTTAGGAATCAATGTAGATGAAATGTGACATTGAACGAGAATAATCTGGCATTACGTTAGTTGGCTAACATAGTGATTGTGAAGGGAGTGAACCAGTGTGTTAGTGGTTCGTACACTGTAGCACTGCTAAAACTTTGTGTGTGCCTGCTCTGACACTGAGAGTGCTTTTTCACTTTGTCATTGTGCTGAAACGAGTTTGATATTGCTGTGACATGGAGCGTCAGATTTGGACTCAGCTAAAGTCCTTATTCAATGTGCTTGACTTCTCTCCATTCTAAGTGAGTGCATTCTCAAAGTGTGAGAGTGCGGCCACGGTATCTCATCTTTGTTCTGTGACAGAGTAAGACAAAGTAAAACTACTTTGCTGCTAACCCTAACCCTAACCCTAAGGCAACTCTAACTCTAACCCTAACCCTAACCCTATCACTATCCCGACGTTAATGCAAAACTGAAACCGAAACCGAGTGGGAATACTATTACAATCCTAACACTAACAGAAACAGTAGCACAAAAACTAATGCCAAAACGAACACTTCCTCCTACCCCCGCACTCTTCCTACACGTAACATGAGAGGGAGAAACTGACACTACCCTAGATTCCTGAATTAGTATTTGTGAATGTTGTGTTTCTACGAGTTACTTTTTTGGCAAATGCAAGTGTACCGTAAGCATGATTGAGGATACCGTGAAAATGTTTGAGACGGCAGATAGAGAGTGGGTGACAGTGCTTTCTTTCTGTTCTTGAATACAATTACAACATTTCCAGAACAAGAACACTATGTGATTTCATGCAACACAGGATCAGAACGTGAATACACTGTGCCACCATGAGACTATTAGCGTGAGTGATGGAAATCACATTGCGAGTGCATTGTTAGTGGTAGTCTTTCGACTCTCTGTGCCACAAAGCTCTGAGGCTGATAGATTCTATGTGACATTTTTGTTGAGTGTTTGGAAGTAGCACTTTAGTTTTGGGATATTCTGCGTGTTTTTGGACACAACGTAGTTGAGTTAGGAAACAATGTAGATGAAATGTGACATTGAACGAGAATAATCTGGCATTACGTTAGTTGGCTAACATAGTGATTGTGAAGGGAGTGAACCAGTGTGTAGCACTGTAGCACTGCTAAAACGTTGTGTGTGTCTGCTCTGACACTGAGAGTGCTTTTTCACTTTGTCATTGTGCTGAAACGAGTTTGATATTGCTGTGACATGGAGCGTCAGATTTGGACTCAGCTAAAGTCCTTATTCAATGTGCTTGACTTCTCTCCATTCTAAGTGAGTGCATTCTCAAAGTGTGAGAGTGCTGCCACGGTATCTAATCTTTGTTCTGTGACAGAGTAAGACAAAGTAAAACTACTTTGCTGCTAACCCTAACCCTAACCCTAAGGCAACTCTAACTCTAACCCTAACCCTAACCCTATCACTATCCCGACGTTAATGCAAAACTGAAACCGAAACCGAGTGGGAATACTATTACAATCCTAACACTAACAGAAACAGTAGCACAAAAACTAATGCCAAAACGAACACTTCCTCCTACCCCGCACTCTTCCTACACGTAACATGAGAGGGAGAAACTGACACTACCCTAGATTCCTGAATTAGTATTTGTGAATGTTGTGTTTCTATGAGTTACTTTTTTTGGCAAATGCAAGTGTACCGTAAGCATGATTGAGGATACCGTGAAAATGTTTGAGACGGCAGATAGAGAGTGGGTGACAGTGCTTTCTTTCTGTTCTTGAATACAATTACAACATTTCCAGAACAAGAACACTATGTGATTTCATGCAACACAGGATCAGGACGTGAATACACTGTGCCACCATGAGACTATTAGCGTGAGTGATGGAAATCACATTGCGAGTGCATTGTTAGTGGTAGTCTTTCGACTCTCTGTGCCACAAAGCTCTGAGGCTGATAGATTCTATGTGACATTATTGTTGAGTGTTTGGAAGTAGCACTTTAGTTTTGGGATATTCTGCGTGTTTTTTGGACACAACGTAGGTGAGTTAGGAAACAATGTAGATGAAATGTGACATTGAACGAGAATAATCTGGCATTACGTTAGTTGGCTAACATAGTGATTGTGAAGGGAGTGAACAAGTGTGTTAGTGGTTCGTACAATGTAGCACTGCTAAAACTTTGTGTGTGTCTGCTCTGACACTGAGAGTGCTTTTTCACTTTGTCATTGTGCTGAAACGAGTTTGATATTGCTGTGACATGGAGCGTCAGATTTGGACTCAGCTAAAGTCCTTATTCAATGTGCTTGACTTCTCTCCATTCTAAGTGAGTGCATTCTCAAAGTGTGAGAGTGCTGCCACGGTATCTCAGCATTGTTCTGTGACAGAGTAAGAGAAAGTAAAACTACTTTGCTGCTAACCCTAACCCAACCCTAACCCTATCACTATCCTGACGTTAATGCAAAACTGAAACCGAAACCGAGTGGGAATACTATTACAATCCTAACACTAACAGAAACACTAGCACAAAAACTAACGCTAAAACGAACACTTCCTCCTCACCCCGCACTCTTCCTACACGTAACATCAGAGGGAGAAACCGACACTAACCTAAAGTCCTGAGTTAGTATTTGTGAATGTTGTGTTTCTATAAGTTACTTCTATGGCAAATGCGAGTGTACTGTAAGCATGATTGAGGATACCGTGAAAATATTTGAGAAGGCAGATAGAGAGTAGGTGACAGTGCTTTCTTTCTGTTCTTGAGTACAATTACAACATTTCCAGAACAAGAACACTATATGATTTCATGCAATACAGGATCAGAACGTGAATACACTGTGCCACCATGAGACTATTAGAGTGAGTGATGGAAATCACATTGCGAGTGCATTGTTAGTGGTAGTCTTTCAACTCTCTGTGCCACAAAGCTCTGAGGCGGATAGATTCTGTGTGACATTATTGTTGAGTGTTTGGAAGTAGCGCTTTAGTTTTGGGATATTCTGCGTGTTTTTGGAAACAACGTAGGTGAGTTAGGAATCAATGTAGATGAAATGTGACATTGAACGAGAATAATCTGGCATTACGTTAGTTGGCTAACATAGTGATTGTGAAGGGAGTGAACCAGTGTGTTAGTGGTTCGTACACTGTAGCACTGCTAAAACTTTGTGTGTGCCTGCTCTGACACTGAGAGTGCTTTTTCACTTTGTCATTGTGCTGAAACGAGTTTGATATTGCTGTGACATGGAGGCGTCAGATTTGGACTCAGCTAAAGTCCTTATTCAATGTGCTTGACTTCTCTCCATTCTAAGTGAGTGCATTCTCAAAGTGTGAGAGTGCGGCCACGGTATCTCATCTTTGTTCTGTGACAGAGTAAGACAAAGTAAAACTACTTTGCTGCTAACCCTAACCCTAACCCTAAGGCAACTCTAACTCTAACCCTAACCCTAACCCTATCACTATCCCGACGTTAATGCAAAACTGAAACCGAAACCGAGTGGGAATACTATTACAATCCTAACACTAACAGAAACAGTAGCACAAAAACTAATGCCAAAACGAACACTTCCTCCTACCCCGCACTCTTCCTACACGTAACATGAGAGGGAGAAACTGACACTACCCTAGATTCCTGAATTAGTATTTGTGAATGTTGTGTTTCTACGAGTTACTTTTTTGGCAAATGCAAGTGTACCGTAAGCATGATTGAGGATACCGTGAAAATGTTTGAGACGGCAGATAGAGAGTGGGTGACAGTGCTTTCTTTCTGTTCTTGAATACAATTACAACATTTCCAGAACAAGAACACTATGTGATTTCATGCAACACAGGATCAGAACGTGAATACACTGTGCCACCATGAGACTATTAGCGTGAGTGATGGAAATCACATTGCGAGTGCATTGTTAGTGGTAGTCTTTCGACTCTCTGTGCCACAAAGCTCTGAGGCTGATAGATTCTATGTGACATTTTTGTTGAGTGTTTGGAAGTAGCACTTTAGTTTTGGGATATTCTGCGTGTTTTTGGACACAACGTAGGTGAGTTAGGAAACAATGTAGATGAAATGTGACATTGAACGAGAATAATCTGGCATTACGTTAGTTGGCTAACATAGTGATTGTGAAGGGAGTGAACCAGTGTGTTAGTGGTTCGTACACTGTAGCACTGCTAAAACTTTGTGTGTGTCTGCTCTGACACTGAGAGTGCTTTTTCACTTTGTCATTGTGCTGAAACGAGTTTGATATTGCTGTGACATGGAGCGTCAGATTTGGACTCAGCTAAAGTCCTTATTCAATGTGCTTGACTTCTCTCCATTCTAAGTGAGTGCATTCTCAAAGTGTGAGAGTGCTGCCACGGTATCTAATCTTTGTTCTGTGACAGAGTAAGACAAAGTAAAACTACTTTGCTGCTAACCCTAACCCTAACCCTAAGGCAACTCTAACTCTAACCCTAACCCTAACCCTATCACTATCCCGACGTTAATGCAAAACTGAAACCGAAACCGAGTGGGAATACTATTACAATCCTAACACTAACAGAAACAGTAGCACAAAAACTAATGCCAAAACGAACACTTCCTCCTACCCCGCACTCTTCCTACACGTAACATGAGAGGGAGAAACTGACACTACCCTAGATTCCTGAATTAGTATTTGTGAATGTTGTGTTTCTATGAGTTACTTTTTTGGCAAATGCAAGTGTACCGTAAGCATGATTGAGGATACCGTGAAAATGTTTGAGACGGCAGATAGAGAGTGGGTGACAGTGCTTTCTTTCTGTTCTTGAATACAATTACAACATTTCCAGAACAAGAACACTATGTGATTTCATGCAACACAGGATCAGGACGTGAATACACTGTGCCACCATGAGACTATTAGCGTGAGTGATGGAAATCACATTGCGAGTGCATTGTTAGTGGTAGTCTTTCGACTCTCTGTGCCACAAAGCTCTGAGGCTGATAGATTCTATGTGACATTATTGTTGAGTGTTTGGAAGTAGCACTTTAGTTTTGGGATATTCTGCGTGTTTTTGGACACAACGTAGGTGAGTTAGGAAACAATGTAGATGAAATGTGACATTGAACGAGAATAATCTGGCATTACGTTAGTTGGCTAACATAGTGATTGTGAAGGGAGTGAACAAGTGTGTTAGTGGTTCGTACACTGTAGCACTGCTAAAACTTTGTGTGTGTCTGCTCTGACACTGAGAGTGCTTTTTCACTTTGTCATTGTGCTGAAACGAGTTTGATATTGCTGTGACATGGAGCGTCAGATTTGGACTCAGCTAAAGTCCTTATTCAATGTGCTTGACTTCTCTCCATTCTAAGTGAGTGCATTCTCAAAGTGTGAGAGTGCTGCCACGGTATCTCAGCATTGTTCTGTGACAGAGTAAGAGAAAGTAAAACTACTTTGCTGCTAACCCTAACCCAACCCTAACCCTATCACTATCCTGACGTTAATGCAAAACTGAAACCGAAACCGAGTGGGAATACTATTACAATCCTAACACTAACAGAAACACTAGCACAAAAACTAACGCTAAAACGAACACTTCCTCCTCACCCCGCACTCTTCCTACACGTAACATCAGAGGGAGAAACCGACACTAACCTAAAGTCCTGAGTTAGTATTTGTGAATGTTGTGTTTCTATAAGTTACTTCTATGGCAAATGCGAGTGTACTGTAAGCATGATTGAGGATACCGTGAAAATATTTGAGAAGGCAGATAGAGAGTAGGTGACAGTGCTTTCTTTCTGTTCTTGAGTACAATTACAACATTTCCAGAACAAGAACACTATATGATTTCATGCAATACAGGATCAGAACGTGAATACACTGTGCCACCATGAGACTATTAGAGTGAGTGATGGAAATCACATTGCGAGTGCATTGTTAGTGGTAGTCTTTCAACTCTCTGTGCCACAAAGCTCTGAGGCGGATAGATTCTGTGTGACATTATTGTTGAGTGTTTGGAAGTAGCGCTTTAGTTTTGGGATATTCTGTGTGTTTTTGGAAACAACGTAGGTGAGTTAGGAATCAATGTAGATGAAATGTGACATTGAACGAGAATAATCTGGCATTACGTTAGTTGGCTAACATAGTGATTGTGAAGGGAGTGAACCAGTGTGTTAGTGGTTCGTACACTGTAGCACTGCTAAAACGTTGTGTGTGTCTGCTCTGACACTGAGAGTGCTTTTTCACTTTGTCATTGTGCTGAAACGAGTTTGATATTGCTGTGACATGGAGCGTCAGATTTGGACTCAGCTAAAGTCCTTATTCAATGTGCTTGACTTCTCTCCATTCTAAGTGAGTGCATTCTCAAAGTGTGAGAGTGCTGCCACGGTATCTCATCTTTGTTCTGTGACAGAGTAAGACAAAGTAAAACTTCTTTGCTGCTAACCCTAACCCTAACCCTAAGGCAACTCTAACTCTAACCCTAACCCTAACCCTATCACTATCCCGACGTTAATGCAAAACTGAAACCGAAACCGAGTGGGAATACTATTACAATCCTAACACTAACAGAAACAGTAGCACAAAAACTAATGCCAAAACGAACACTTCCTCCTACCCCGCACTCTTCCTACACGTAACATGAGAGGGAGAAACTGACACTACCCTAGATTCCTGAATTAGTATTTGTGAATGTTGTGTTTCTATGAGTTACTTTTTTGGCAAATGCAAGTGTACCGTAAGCATGATTGAGGATACCGTGAAAATGTTTGAGACGGCAGATAGAGAGTGGATGACAGTGCTTTCTTTCTGTTCTTGAATACAATTACAACATTTCCAGAACAAGAACACTATGTGATTTCATGCAACACAGGATCAGAACGTGAATACACTGTGCCACCATGAGACTATTAGCGTGAGTGATGATAATCACATTGCGAGTGCATTGTTAGTGGTAGTCTTTCGACTCTCTGTGCCACAAAGCTCTGAGGCTGATAGATTCTATGTGACATTATTGTTGAGTGTTTGGAAGTAGCACTTTAGTTTTGGGATATTCTGCGTGTTTTTGGACACAACGTAGGTGAGTTAGGAAACAATGTAGATGAAATGTGACATTGAACGAGAATAATCTGGCATTACGTTAGTTGGCTAACATAGTGATTGTGAAGGGAGTCAACAAGTGTGTTAGTGGTTCGTACACTGTAGCACTGCTAAAACTTTGTGTGTGTCTGCTCTGACACTGAGAGTGCTTTTTCACTTTGTCATTGTGCTGAAACGAGTTTGATATTGCTGTGACATGGAGCGTCAGATTTGGACTCAGCTAAAGTCCTTATTCAATGTGCTTGACTTCTCTCCATTCTAAGTGAGTGCATTCTCAAAGTGTGAGAGTGCTGCCACGGTATCTCAGCATTGTTCTGTGACAGAGTAAGAGAAAGTAAAACTACTTTGCTGCTAACCCTAACCCAACCCTAACCCTATCACTATCCTGACATTAATGCAAAACTGAAACCGAAACCGAGTGGGAATACTATTACAATCCTAACACTAACAGAAACACTAGCACAAAAACTAACGCTAAAACGAACACTTCCTCCTCACCCCGCACTCTTCCTACACGTAACATCAGAGGGAGAAACCGACACTAACCTAAAGTCCTGAGTTAGTATTTGTGAATGTTGTGTTTCTATAAGTTACTTCTATGGCAAATGCGAGTGTACTGTAAGCATGATTGAGGATACCGTGAAAATATTTGAGAAGGCAGATAGAGAGTAGGTGACAGTGCTTTCTTTCTGTTCTTGAGTACAATTACAACATTTCCAGAACAAGAACACTATATGATTTCATGCAATACAGGATCAGAACGTGAATACACTGTGCAATCATGAGACTATTAGCGTGAGTGATGGAAATCACATTGCGAGTGCATTGTTAGTGGTAGTCTTTCGACTCTCTGTGCCACAAAGCTCTGAGGCTGATAGATTCTGTGTGACATTATTGTTGAGTGTTTGGAAGTAGCGCTTTAGTTTTGGGATATTGTGTGTTTTTGGAAACAACGTAGGTGAGTTAGGAATCAATGTAGATGAAATGTGACATTGAACGAGAATAATCTGGCATTACGTTAGTTGGCTAACATAGTGATTGTGAAGGGAGTGAACCAGTGTGTTAGTGGTTCGTACACTGTAGCACTGCTAAAACGTTGTGTGTGTCTGCTCTGACACTGAGAGTGCTTTTTCACTTTGTCATTGTGCTGAAACGAGTTTGATATTGCTGTGACATGGAGCGTCAGATTTGGACTCAGCTAAAGTCCTTATTCAATGTGCTTGACTTCTCTCCATTCTAAGTGAGTGCATTCTCAAAGTGTGAGAGTGCTTCCACGGTATCTCAGCTTTGTTCTTTGACAGAGTAAGAGAAAGTAAAACTACTTTGCTGCTAACCCTAACCCTAACCCTAAGCCAACTCTAACTCTAACCCTAACCCTAACCCTATCACTATCCCGACGTTAATGCAAAACTGAAACCGAAACCGAGTGGGAATACTATTACAATCCTAACACTAACAGAAACAGTAGCACAAAAACTAATGCCAAAACGAACACTTCCTCCTACCCCGCACTCTTCCTACACGTAACATGAGAGGGAGAAACTGACACTACCCTAGATTCCTGAATTAGTATTTGTGAATGTTGTGTTTCTATGAGTTACTTTTTTGGCAAATGCAAGTGTACCGTAAGCATGATTGAGGATACCGTGAAAATGTTTGAGACGGCAGATAGAGAGTGGATGACAGTGCTTTCTTTCTGTTCTTGAATACAATTACAACATTTCCAGAACAAGAACACTATGTGATTTCATGCAACACAGGATCAGAACGTGAATACACTGTGCCACCATGAGACTATTAGCGTGAGTGATGATAATCACATTGCGAGTGCATTGTTAGTGGTAGTCTTTCGACTCTCTGTGCCACAAAGCTCTGAGGCTGATAGATTCTATGTGACATTATTGTTGAGTGTTTGGAAGTAGCACTTTAGTTTTGGGATATTCTGCGTGTTTTTGGACACAACGTAGGTGAGTTAGGAAACAATGTAGATGAAATGTGACATTGAACGAGAATAATCTGGCATTACGTTAGTTGGCTAACATAGTGATTGTGAAGGGAGTCAACAAGTGTGTTAGTGGTTCGTACACTGTAGCACTGCTAAAACTTTGTGTGTGTCTGCTCTGACACTGAGAGTGCTTTTTCACTTTGTCATTGTGCTGAAACGAGTTTGATATTGCTGTGACATGGAGCGTCAGATTTGGACTCAGCTAAAGTCCTTATTCAATGTGCTTGACTTCTCTCCATTCTAAGTGAGTGCATTCTCAAAGTGTGAGAGTGCTGCCACGGTATCTCAGCATTGTTCTGTGACAGAGTAAGAGAAAGTAAAACTACTTTGCTGCTAACCCTAACCCAACCCTAACCCTATCACTATCCTGATGTTAATGCAAAACTGAAACCGAAACCGAGTGGGAATACTATTACAATCCTAACACTAACAGAAACACTAGCACAAAAACTAACGCTAAAACGACCACTTCCTCCTCACCCCGCACTCTTCCTACACGTAACATCAGAGGGAGAAACCGACACTAACCTAAAGTCCTGAGTTAGTATTTGTGAATGTTGTGTTTCTATAAGTTACTTCTATGGCAAATGCGAGTGTACTGTAAGCATGATTGAGGATACCGTGAAAATATTTGAGAAGGCAGATAGAGAGTAGGTGACAGTGCTTTCTTTCTGTTCTTGAGTACAATTACAACATTTCCAGAACAAGAACACTATATGATTTCATGCAATACAGGATCAGAACGTGAATACACTGTGCAATCATGAGACTATTAGCGTGAGTGATGGAAATCACATTGCGAGTGCATTGTTAGTGGTAGTCTTTCGACTCTCTGTGCCACAAAGCTCTGAGGCTGATAGATTCTGTGTGACATTATTGTTGAGTGTTTGGAAGTAGCGCTTTAGTTTTGGGATATTGTGTGTTTTTGGAAACAACGTAGGTGAGTTAGGAATCAATGTAGATGAAATGTGACATTGAACGAGAATAATCTGGCATTACGTTAGTTGGCTAACATAGTGATTGTGAAGGGAGTGAACCAGTGTGTTAGTGGTTCGTACACTGTAGCACTGCTAAAACGTTGTGTGTGTCTGCTCTGACACTGAGAGTGCTTTTTCACTTTGTCATTGTGCTGAAACGAGTTTGATATTGCTGTGACATGGAGCGTCAGATTTGGACTCAGCTAAAGTCCTTATTCAATGTGCTTGACTTCTCTCCATTCTAAGTGAGTGCATTCTCAAAGTGTGAGAGTGCTTCCACGGTATCTCAGCTTTGTTCTTTGACAGAGTAAGAGAAAGTAAAACTACTTTGCTGCTAACCCTAACCCTAACCCTAAGCCAACTCTAACTCTAACCCTAACCCTAACCCTATCACTATCCCGACGTTAATGCAAAACTGAAACCGAAACCGAGTGGGAATACTATTACAATCCTAACACTAACAGAAACAGTAGCACAAAAACTAATGCCAAAACGAACACTTCCTCCTACCCCGCACTCTTCCTACACGTAACATGAGAGGGAGAAACTGACACTACCCTAGATTCCTGAATTAGTATTTGTGAATGTTGTGTTTCTATGAGTTACTTTTTTGGCAAATGCAAGTGTACCGTAAGCATGATTGAGGATACCGTGAAAATGTTTGAGACGGCAGATAGAGAGTGGATGACAGTGCTTTCTTTCTGTTCTTGAATACAATTACAACATTTCCAGAACAAGAACACTATGTGATTTCATGCAACACAGGATCAGAACGTGAATACACTGTGCCACCATGAGACTATTAGCGTGAGTGATGATAATCACATTGCGAGTGCATTGTTAGTGGTAGTCTTTCGACTCTCTGTGCCACAAAGCTCTGAGGCTGATAGATTCTATGTGACATTATTGTTGAGTGTTTGGAAGTAGCACTTTAGTTTTGGGATATTCTGCGTGTTTTTGGACACAACGTAGGTGAGTTAGGAAACAATGTAGATGAAATGTGACATTGAACGAGAATAATCTGGCATTACGTTAGTTGGCTAACATAGTGATTGTGAAGGGAGTGAACAAGTGTGTTAGTGGTTCGTACACTGTAGCACTGCTAAAACTTTGTGTGTGTCTGCTCTGACACTGAGAGTGCTTTTTCACTTTGTCATTGTGCTGAAACGAGTTTGATATTGCTGTGACATGGAGCGTCAGATTTGGACTCAGCTAAAGTCCTTATTCAATGTGCTTGACTTCTCTCCATTCTAAGTGAGTGCATTCTCAAAGTGTGAGAGTGCTGCCACGGTATCTCAGCATTGTTCTGTGACAGAGTAAGAGAAAGTAAAACTACTTTGCTGCTAACCCTAACCCAACCCTAACCCTATCACTATCCTGACGTTAATGCAAAACTGAAACCGAAACCGAGTGGGAATACTATTACAATCCTAACACTAACAGAAACACTAGCAAAAAAACTAACGCTAAAACGAACACTTCCTCCTCACCCCGTACTCTTCCTACACGTAACATCAGAGGGAGAAACTGACACTAACCTAAAGTCCTGAGTTAGTATTTGTGAATGTTGTGTTTCTATAAGTTACTTCTATGGCAAATGCGAGTGTACTGTAAGCATGATTGAGGATACCGTGAAAATGTTTGAGAAGGCAGATAGAGAGTAGGTGACAGTGCTTTCTTTCTGTTCTTGAGTACAATTACAACATTTCCAGAACAAGAACACTATGTGATTTCATGCAACACAGGATCAGAACGTGAATACACTGTGCCACCATGAGACTATTAGCGTGAGTGATGGAAATCACATTGCGAGTGCATTGTTAGTGGTAGTCTTTCGACTCTCTGTGCCACAAAGCTCTGAGGCTGATAGATTCTATGTGACATTATTGTTGAGTGTTTGGAAGTAGCACTTTAGTTTTGGGATGTTCTGCGTGTTTTTGGACACAACGTAGGTGAGTTAGGAAACAATGTAGATGAAATGTGACATTGAACGAGAATAATCTGGCATTACGTTAGTTGGCTAACATAGTGATTGTGAAGGGAGTGAACCAGTGTGTTAGTGGTTCGTACACTGTAGCACTGCTAAAACTTTGTGTGTGTCTGCTCTGACACTGAGAGTGCTTTTTCACTTTGTCATTGTGCTGAAACGAGTTTGATATTGCTGTGACATGGAGCGTCAGATTTGGACTCAGCTAAAGTCCTTATTCAATGTGCTTGACTTCTCTCCATTCTAAGTGAGTGCATTCTCAAAGTGTGAGAGTGCTGCCACGGTATCTCAGCATTGTTCTGTGACAGAGTAAGAGAAAGTAAAACTACTTTGCTGCTAACCCTAACCCAACCCTAACCCTATCACTATCCTGACGTTAATGCAAAACTGAAACCGAAACCGAGTGGGAATACTATTACAATCCTAACACTAACAGAAACACTAGCACAAAAACTAACGCTAAAACGAACACTTCCTCCTCACCCCGCACTCTTCCTACACGTAACATCAGAGGGAGAAACCGACACTAACCTAAAGTCCTGAGTTAGTATTTGTGAATGTTGTGTTTCTATAAGTTACTTCTATGGCAAATGCGAGTGTACTGTAAGCATGATTGAGGATACCGTGAAAATGTTTGAGAAGGCAGATAGAGAGTAGGTGACAGTGCTTTCTTTCTGTTCTTGAGTACAATTACAACATTTCCAGAAAAAGAACACTATATGATTTCATGCAATACAGGATCAGAACGTGAATACACTGTGCCACCATGAGACTATTAGCGTGAGTGATGGAAATCACATTGTGAGTGCATAGTTATTGGTAGTCTTTCGACTCTCTGTGCCACAAAGCTCTGAGGCTGATAGATTCTGTGTGACATTATTGTTGAGTGTTTGGAAGTAGCGCTTTAGTTTTGGGATATTGTGTGTTTTTGGAAACAACGTAGGTGAGTTAGGAATCAATGTAGATGAAATGTGACATTGAACGAGAATAATCTGGCATTACTTTAGTTGGCTAACATAGTGATTGTGAAGGGAGTGAACCAGTGTGTTAGTGGTTCGTACACTGTAGCACTGCTAAAACGTTGTGTGTGTCTGCTCTGACACTGAGAGTGCTTTTTCACTTTGTCATTGTGCTGAAACGAGTTTGATATTGCTGTGACATGGAGCGTCAGATTTGGACTCAGCTAAAGTCCTTATTCAATGTGCTTGACTTCTCTCCATTCTAAGTGAGTGCATTCTCAAAGTGTGAGAGTGCTTCCACGGTATCTCAGCTTTGTTCTTTGACAGAGTAAGAGAAAGTAAAACTACTTTGCTGCTAACCCTAACCCTAACCCTAGGCCAACTCTAACTCTAACCCTAACCCTAACCCTATCACTATCCCGACGTTAATGCAAAACTGAAACCGAAACCGAGTGGGAATACTATTACAATCCTAACACTAACAGAAACAGTAGCACAAAAACTAATGCCAAAACGAACACTTCCTCCAACCCCGCACTCTTCCTACACGTAACATGAGAGGGAGAAACTGACACTACCCTAGATTCCTGAATTAGTATTTGTGAATGTTGTGTTTCTATGAGTTACTTTTTTTGGCAAATGCAAGTGTACGGTAAGCATGATTGAGGATACCGTGAAAATGTTTGAGACGGCAGATAGAGAGTGGGTGACAGTGCTTTCTTTCTGTTCTTGAATACAATTACAACATTTCCAGAACAAGAACACTATGTGATTTCATGCAACACAGGATCAGAACGTGAATACACTGTGCCACCATGAGACTATTAGAGTGAGTGATGGAAATCACATTGCGAGTGCATTGTTAGTGGTAGTCTTTCGACTCTCTGTGCCACAAAGCTCTGAGGCTGATAGATTCTGTGTGACATTATTGTTGAGTGTTTGGAAGTAGCACTTTAGTTTTGGGATATTCTGCGTGTTTTTGGAGACAACGTAGGTGAGTTAGGAAACAATGTAGATGAAATGTGACATTGAACGAGAATAATCTGGCATTACGTTAGTTAGCTAACATAGTGATTGTGAAGGGAGTGAACCAGTGTGTTAGTGGTTCATACACTGTAGCACTGCTAAAACTTTGTGTGTGTCTGCTCTGACACTGAGAGTGCTTTTTCACTTTGTCATTTTGCTGAAACAAGTTTGATATTGCTGTGACATGGAGCGTCAGATTTGGACTCAGCTAAAGTCCTTATTCAATGTGCTTGACTTCTCTCCATTCTAAGTGAGTGCATTCTCAAAGTGTGAGAGTGCTGCCACGGTATCTCAGCATTGTTCTGTGACAGAGTAAGAGAAAGTAAAACTACTTTGCTGCTAACCCTAACCCAACCCTAACCCTATCACTATCCTGATGTTAATGCAAAACTGAAACCGAAACCGAGTGGGAATACTATTACAATCCTAACACTAACAGAAACACTAGCACAAAAACTAACGCTAAAACGACCACTTCCTCCTCACCCCGCACTCTTCCTACACGTAACATCAGAGGGAGAAACCGACACTAACCTAAAGTCCTGAGTTAGTATTTGTGAATGTTGTGTTTCTATAAGTTACTTCTATGGCAAATGCGAGTGTACTGTAAGCATGATTGAGGATACCGTGAAAATGTTTGAGAAGGCAGATAGAGAGTAGGTGACAGTGCTTTCTTTCTGTTCTTGAGTACAATTACAACATTTCCAGAACAAGAACACTATATGATTTCATGCAATACAGGATCAGAACGTGAATACACTGTGCCACCATGAGACTATTAGCGTGAGTGATGGAAATCACATTGCGAGTGCATTGTTAGTGGTAGGCTTTCGACTCTCTGTGCCACAAAGCTCTGAGGCTGATAGATTCTGTGTGACATTATTGTTGAGTGTTTGGAAGTAGCGCTTTAGTTTTGGGATATTCTGTGTGTTTTTGGAAACAACGTAGGTGAGTTAGGAATCAATGTAGATGAAATGTGACATTGAACGAGAATAATCTGGCATTACGTTAGTTGGCTAACATAGTGATTGTGAAGGGAGTGAACCAGTGCGTTAGTGGTTCGTACACTGTAGCACTGCTAAAACGTTGTGTGTGTCTGCTCTGACACTGAGAGTGCTTTTTCACTTTGTCATTGTGCTGAAACGAGTTTGATATTGCTGTGACATGGAGCGTCAGATTTGGACTCAGCTAAAGTCCTTATTCAATGTGCTTGACTTCTCTCCATTCTAAGTGAGTGCATTCTCAAAGTGTGAGAGTGCTGCCACGGTATCTCATCTTTGTTCTGTGACAGAGTAAGACAAAGTAAAACTACTTTGCTGCTAACCCTAACCCTAACCCTAAGCCAACTCTAACTCTAACCCTAACCCTAACCCTATCACTATCCCGACGTTAATGCAAAACTGAAACCGAAACCGAGTGGGAATACTATTACAATCCTAACACTAACAGAAACAGTAGCACAAAAACTAATGCCAAAACGAACACTTCCTCCAACCCCGCACTCTTCCTACACGTAACATGAGAGGGAGAAACTGACACTACCCTAGATTCCTGAATTAGTATTTGTGAATGTTGTGTTTCTATGAGTTACTTTTTTGGCAAATGCAAGTGTACGGTAAGCATGATTGAGGATACCGTGAAAATGTTTGAGACGGCAGATAGAGAGTGGGTGACAGTGCTTTCTTTCTGTTCTTGAATACAATTACAACATTTCCAGAACAAGAACACTATGTGATTTCATGCAACACAGGATCAGAACGTGAATACACTGTGCCACCATGAGACTATTAGCGTGAGTGATGGAAATCACATTGCGAGTGCATTGTTAGTGGTAGTCTTTCGACTCTCTGTGCCACAAAGCTCTGAGGCTGATAGATTCTATGTGACATTATTGTTGAGTGTTTGGAAGTAGCACTTTAGTTTTGGGATATTCTGCGTGTTTTTGGACACAACGTAGGTGAGTTAGGAAACAATGTAGATGAAATGTGACATTGAACGAGAATAATCTGGCATTACGTTAGTTGGCTAACATAGTGATTGTGAAGGGAGTGAACCAGTGTGTTAGTGGTTCATACACTGTAGCACTGCTAAAACTTTGTGTGTGTCTGCTCTGACACTGAGAGTGCTTTTTCACTTTGTCATTTTGCTGAAACGAGTTTGATATTGCTGTGACATGGAGCGTCAGATTTGGACTCAGCTAAAGTCCTTATTCAATGTGCTTGACTTCTCTCCATTCTAAGTGAGTGCATTCTCAAAGTGTGAGAGTGCTGCCACGGTATCTCAGCATTGTTCTGTGACAGAGTAAGAGAAAGTAAAACTACTTTGCTGCTAACCCTAACCCAACCCTAACCCTATCACTATCCTGATGTTAATGCAAAACTGAAACCGAAACCGAGTGGGAATACTATTACAATCCTAACACTAACAGAAACACTAGCACAAAAACTAACGCTAAAACGACCACTTCCTCCTCACCCCGCACTCTTCCTACACGTAACATCAGAGGGAGAAACCGACACTAACCTAAAGTCCTGAGTTAGTATTTGTGAATGTTGTGTTTCTATAAGTTACTTCTATGGCAAATGCGAGTGTACTGTAAGCATGATGGAGGATACCGTGAAAATGTTTGAGAAGGCAGATAGAGAGTAGGTGACAGTGCTTTCTTTCTGTTCTTGAGTACAATTACAACATTTCCAGAACAAGAACACTATATGATTTCATGCAATACAGGATCAGAACGTGAATACACTGTGCCACCATGAGACTATTAGCGTGAGTGATGGAAATCACATTGCGAGTGCATTGTTAGTGGTAGTCTTTCGACTCTCTGTGCCACAAAGCTCTGAGGCTGATAGATTCTGTGTGACATTATTGTTGAGTGTTTGGAAGTAGCGCTTTAGTTTTGGGATATTCTGTGTGTTTTTGGAAACAACGTAGGTGAGTTAGGAATCAATGTAGATGAAATGTGACATTGAACGAGAATAATCTGGCATTACGTTAGTTGGCTAACATAGTGATTGTGAAGGGAGTGAACCAGTGTGTTAGTGGTTCGTACACTGTAGCACTGCTAAAACGTTGTGTGTGTCTGCTCTGACACTGAGAGTGCTTTTTCACTTTGTCATTGTGCTGAAACGAGTTTGATATTGCTGTGACATGGAGCGTCAGATTTGGACTCAGCTAAAGTCCTTATTCAATGTGCTTGACTTCTCTCCATTCTAAGTGAGTGCATTCTCAAAGTGTGAGAGTGCTGCCACGGTATCTCATCTTTGTTCTGTGACAGAGTAAGACAAAGTAAAACTACTTTGCTGCTAACCCTAACCCTAACCCTAAGCCAACTCTAACTCTAACCCTAACCCTAACCCTATCACTATCCCGACGTTAATGCAAAACTGAAACCGAAACCGAGTGGGAATACTATTACAATCCTAACACTAACAGAAACAGTAGCACAAAAACTAATGCCAAAACGAACACTTCCTCCTACCCCGCACTCTTCCTACACGTAACATGAGAGGGAGAAACTGACACTACCCTAGATTCCTGAATTAGTATTTGTGAATGTTGTGTTTCTATGAGTTACTTTTTTGGCAAATGCAAGTGTACCGTAAGCATGATTGAGGATACCGTGAAAATGTTTGAGACGGCAGATAGAGAGTGGGTGACAGTGCTTTCTTTCTGTTCTTGAATACAATTACAACATTTCCAGAACAAGAACACTATGTGATTTCATGCAACACAGGATCAGAACGTGAATACACTGTGCCACCATGAGACTATTAGCGTGAGTGATGGAAATCACATTGCGAGTGCATTGTTAGTGGTAGTCTTTCGACTCTCTGTGCCACAAAGCTCTGAGGCTGATAGATTCTATGTGACATTATTGTTGAGTGTTTGGAAGTAGCACTTTAGTTTTGGGATATTCTGCGTGTTTTTGGACACAACGTAGGTGAGTTAGGAAACAATGTAGATGAAATGTGACATTGAACGAGAATAATCTGGCATTACGTTAGTTGGCTAACATAGTGATTGTGAAGGGAGTGAACAAGTGTGTTAGTGGTTCGTACACTGTAGCACTGCTAAAACTTTGTGTGTGTCTGCTCTGACACTGAGAGTGCTTTTTCACTTTGTCATTGTGCTGAAACGAGTTTGATATTGCTGTGACATGGAGCGTCAGATTTGGACTCAGCTAAAGTCCTTATTCAATGTGCTTGACTTCTCTCCATTCTAAGTGAGTGCATTCTCAAAGTGTGAGAGTGCTGCCACGGTATCTCATCTTTGTTCTGTGACAGAGTAAGACAAAGTAAAACTACTTTGCTGCTAACCCTAACCCTAACCCTAAGCCAACTCTAACTCTAACCCTAACCCTAACCCTATCACTATCCCGACGTTAATGCAAAACTGAAACCGAAACCGAGTGGGAATACTATTACAATCCTAACACTAACAGAAACAATAGCACAAAAACTAATGCCAAAACGAACACTTCCTCCTACCCCGCACTCTTCCTACACGTAACATGAGAGGGAGAAACTGACACTACCCTAGATTCCTGAATTAGTATTTGTGAATGTTGTGTTTCTATGAGTTACTTTTTTGGCAAATGCAAGTGTACCGTAAGCATGATTGAGGATACCGTGAAAATGTTTGAGGACGGCAGATAGAGAGTGGGTGACAGTGCTTTCTTTCTGTTCTTGAATACAATTACAACATTTCCAGAACAAGAACACTATGTGATTTCATGCAACACAGGATCAGAACGTGAATACACTGTGCCACCATGAGACTATTAGCGTGAGTGATGGAAATCACATTGTGAGTGCATTGTTAGTGGTAGTCTTTCGACTCTCTGTGCCACAAAGCTCTGAGGCTGATAGATTCTATGTGACATTATTGTTGAGTGTTTGGAAGTAGCACTTTAGTTTTGGGATATTCTGCGTGTTTTTGGACACAACGTAGGTGAGTTAGGAAACAATGTAGATGAAATGTGACATTGAACGAGAATAATCTGGCATTACGTTAGTTGGCTAACATAGTGATTGTGAAGGGAGTGAACAAGTGTGTTAGTGGTTCGTACACTGTAGCACTGCTAAAACGTTGTGTGTGTCTGCTCTGACACTGAGAGTGCTTTTTCACTTTGTCATTGTGCTGAAACGAGTTTGATATTGCTGTGACATGGAGCGTCAGATTTGGACTCAGCTAAAGTCCTTATTCAATGTGCTTGACTTCTCTCCATTCTAAGTGAGTGCATTCTCAAAGTGTGAGAGTGCTGCCACGGTATCTCATCTTTGTTCTGTGACAGAGTAAGACAAAGTAAAACTACTTTGCTGCTAACCCTAACCCTAACCCTAAGCCAACTCTAACTCTAACCCTAACCCTAACCCTATCACTATCCCGACGTTAATGCAAAACTGAAACCGAAACCGAGTGGGAATACTATTACAATCCTAACACTAACAGAAACAGTAACACAAAAACTAATGCCAAAACGAACACTTCCTCCTACCCCGCACTCTTCCTACACGTAACATGAGAGGGAGAAACTGACACTACCCTAGATTCCTGAATTAGTATTTGTGAATGTTGTGTTTCTATGAGTTACTTTTTTGGCAAATGCAAGTGTACCGTAAGCATGATTGAGGATACCGTGAAAATGTTTGAGACGGCAGATAGAGAGTGGGTGACAGTGCTTTCTTTCTGTTCTTGAATACAATTACAACATTTCCAGAACAAGAACACTATATGATTTCATGCAATACAGGATCAGAACGTGAATACACTGTGCCACCATGAGACTATTAGCGTGAGTGATGGAAATCACATTGCGAGTGCATTGTTAGTGGTAGTCTTTCGACTCTCTGTGCCACAAAGCTCTGAGGCTGATAGATTCTGTGTGACATTATTGTTGAGTGTTTGGAAGTAGCGCTTTAGTTTTGGGATATTCTGTGTGTTTTTGGAAACAACGTAGGTGAGTTAGGAATCAATGTAGATGAAATGTGACATTGAACGAGAATAATCTGGCATTACGTTAGTTGGCTAACATAGTGATTGTGAAGGGAGTGAACCAGTGTGTTAGTGGTTCGTACACTGTAGCACTGCTAAAACGTTGTGTGTGTCTGCTCTGACACTGAGAGTGCTTTTTCACTTTGTCATTGTGCTGAAACGAGTTTGATATTGCTGTGACATGGAGCGTCAGATTTGGACTCAGCTAAAGTCCTTATTCAATGTGCTTGACTTCTCTCCATTCTAAGTGAGTGCATTCTCAAAGTGTGAGAGTGCTGCCACGGTATCTCATCTTTGTTCTGTGACAGAGTAAGACAAAGTAAAACTACTTTGCTGCTAACCCTAACCCTAACCCTAAGCCAACTCTAACTCTAACCCTAACCCTAACCCTATCACTATCCCGACGTTAATGCAAAACTGAAACCGAAACCGAGTGGGAATACTATTACAATCCTAACACTAACAGAAACAATAGCACAAAAACTAATGCCAAAACGAACACTTCCTCCTACCCCGCACTCTTCCTACACGTAACATGAGAGGGAGAAACTGACACTACCCTAGATTCCTGAATTAGTATTTGTGAATGTTGTGTTTCTATGAGTTACTTTTTTGGCAAATGCAAGTGTACCGTAAGCATGATTGAGGATACCGTGAAAATGTTTGAGATGGCAGATAGAGAGTGGGTGACAGTGCTTTCTTTCTGTTCTTGAATACAATTACAACATTTCCAGAACAAGAACACTATATGATTTCATGCAATACAGGATCAGAACGTGAATACACTGTGCCACCATGAGACTATTAGCGTGAGTGATGGAAATCACATTGCGAGTGCATTGTTAGTGGTAGTCTTTCGACTCTCTGTGCCACAAAGCTCTGAGGCTGATAGATTCTGTGTGACATTATTGTTGAGTGTTTGGAAGTAGCGCTTTAGTTTTGGGATATTCTGTGTGTTTTTGGAAACAACGTAGGTGAGTTAGGAATCAATGTAGATGAAATGTGACATTGAACGAGAATAATCTGGCATTACGTTAGTTGGCTAACATAGTGATTGTGAAGGGAGTGAACCAGTGTGTTAGTGGTTCGTACACTGTAGCACTGCTAAAACGTTGTGTGTGTCTGCTCTGACACTGAGAGTGCTTTTTCACTTTGTCATTGTGCTGAAACGAGTTTGATATTGCTGTGACATGGAGCGTCAGATTTGGACTCAGCTAAAGTCCTTATTCAATGTGCTTGACTTCTCTCCATTCTAAGTGAGTGCATTCTCAAAGTGTGAGAGTGCTGCCACGGTATCTCATCTTTGTTCTGTGACAGAGTAAGACAAAGTAAAACTACTTTGCTGCTAACCCTAACCCTAACCCTAAGCCAACTCTAACTCTAACCCTAACCCTAACCCTATCACTATCCCGACGTTAATGCAAAACTGAAACCGAAACCGAGTGGGAATACTATTACAATCCTAACACTAACAGAAACAATAGCACAAAAACTAATGCCAAAACGAACACTTCCTCCTACCCCGCACTCTTCCTACACGTAACATGAGAGGGAGAAACTGACACTACCCTAGATTCCTGAATTAGTATTTGTGAATGTTGTGTTTCTATGAGTTACTTTTTTGGCAAATGCAAGTGTACCGTAAGCATGATTGAGGATACCGTGGAAATGTTTGAGATGGCAGATAGAGAGTGGGTGACAGTGCTTTCTTTCTGTTCTTGAATACAATTACAACATTTCCAGAACAAGAACACTATATGATTTCATGCAATACAGGATCAGAACGTGAATACACTGTGCCACCATGAGACTATTAGCGTGAGTGATGGAAATCACATTGCGAGTGCATTGTTAGTGGTAGTCTTTCGACTCTCTGTGCCACAAAGCTCTGAGGCTGATAGATTCTGTGTGACATTATTGTTGAGTGTTTGGAAGTAGCGCTTTAGTTTTGGGATATTCTGTGTGTTTTTGGAAACAACGTAGGTGAGTTAGGAATCAATGTAGATGAAATGTGACATTGAACGAGAATAATCTGGCATTACGTTAGTTGGCTAACATAGTGATTGTGAAGGGAGTGAACCAGTGTGTTAGTGGTTCGTACACTGTAGCACTGCTAAAACGTTGTGTGTGTCTGCTCTGACACTGAGAGTGCTTTTTCACTTTGTCATTGTGCTGAAACGAGTTTGATATTGCTGTGACATGGAGCGTCAGATTTGGACTCAGCTAAAGTCCTTATTCAATGTGCTTGACTTCTCTCCATTCTAAGTGAGTGCATTCTCAAAGTGTGAGAGTGCTGCCACGGTATCTCATCTTTGTTCTGTGACAGAGTAAGACAAAGTAAAACTACTTTGCTGCTAACCCTAACCCTAACCCTAAGCCAACTCTAACTCTAACCCTAACCCTAACCCTATCACTATCCCGACGTTAATGCAAAACTGAAACCGAAACCGAGTGGGAATACTATTACAATCCTAACACTAACAGAAACAGTAGCACAAAAACTAATGCCAAAACGAACACTTCCTCCTACCCCGCACTCTTCCTACACGTAACATGAGAGGGAGAAACTGACACTACCCTAGATTCCTGAATTAGTATTTGTGAATGTTGTGTTTCTATGAGTTACTTTTTTGGCAAATGCAAGTGTACCGTAAGCATGATTGAGGATACCGTGAAAATGTTTGAGACGGCAGATAGAGAGTGGGTGACAGTGCTTTCTTTCTGTTCTTGAATACAATTACAACATTTCCAGAACAAGAACACTATGTGATTTCATGCAACACAGGATCAGAACGTGAATACACTGTGCCACCATGAGACTATTAGCGTGAGTGATGGAAATCACATTGCGAGTGCATTGTTAGTGGTAGTCTTTCGACTCTCTGTGCCACAAAGCTCTGAGGCTGATAGATTCTATGTGACATTATTGTTGAGTGTTTGGAAGTAGCACTTTAGTTTTGGGATATTCTGCATGTTTTTGGACACAACGTAGGTGAGTTAGGAAACAATGTAGATGAAATGTGACATTGAACGAGAATAATCTGGCATTACGTTAGTTGGCTAACATAGTGATTGTGAAGGGAGTGAACCAGTGTGTTAGTGGTTCGTACACTGTAGCACTGCTAAAACGTTGTGTGTGTCTGCTCTGACACTGAGAGTGCTTTTTCACTTTGTCATTGTGCTGAAACGAGTTTGATATTGCTGTGACATGGAGCATCAGATTTGGACTCAGCTAAAGTCCTTATTCAATGTGCTTGACTTCTCTCCATTCTAAGTGAGTGCATTCTCAAAGTGTGAGAGTGCTGCCACGGTATCTCATCTTTGTTCTGTGACAGAGTAAGACAAAGTAAAACTACTTTGCTGCTAACCCTAACCCTAACCCTAAGCCAACTCTAACTCTAACCCTAACCCTAACCCTATCACTATCCCGACGTTAATGCAAAACTGAAACCGAAACCGAGTGGGAATACTATTACAATCCTAACACTAACAGAAACAGTAGCACAAAAACTAATGCCAAAACGAACACTTCCTCCTACCCCGCACTCTTCCTACACGTAACATGAGAGGGAGAAACTGACACTACCCTAGATTCCTGAATTAGTATTTGTGAATGTTGTGTTTCTACGAGTTACTTTTTTGGCAAATGCAAGTGTACCGTAAGCATGATTGAGGATACCGTGAAAATGTTTGAGACGGCAGATAGAGAGTGGGTGACAGTGCTTTCTTTCTGTTCTTGAATACAATTACAACATTTCCAGAACAAGAACACTATGTGATTTCATGCAACACAGGATCAGAACGTGAATACACTGTGCCACCATGAGACTATTAGCGTGAGTGATGCAAATCACATTGCGAGTGCATTGTTAGTGGTAGTCTTTCGACTCTCTGTGCCACAAAGCTCTGAGGCTGATAGATTCTATGTGACATTATTGTTGAGTGTTTGGAAGTAGCACTTTAGTTTTGGGATATTCTGCGTGTTTTTGGACACAACGTAGGTGAGTTCGGAAACAATGTAGATGAAATGTGACATTGAACGAGAATAATCTGGCATTACGTTAGTTGGCTAACATAGTGATTGTGAAGGGAGTGAACCAGTGTGTTAGTGGTTCATACACTGTAGCACTGCTAAAACTTTGTGTGTGTCTGCTCTGACACTGAGAGTGCTTTTTCACTTTGTCATTTTGCTGAAACGAGTTTGATATTGCTGTGACATGGAGCGTCAGATTTGGACTCAGCTAAAGTCCTTATTCAATGTGCTTGACTTCTCTCCATTCTAAGTGAGTGCATTCTCAAAGTGTGAGGTGCTGCCACGGTATCTCAGCATTGTTCTGTGACAGAGTAAGAGAAAGTAAAACTACTTTGCTGCTAACCCTAACCCTATCACTATCCTGATGTTAATGCAAAACTGAAACCCCGAAACCGAGTGGGAATCCTATTACAATCCTAACACTAACAGAAACACTAGCACAAAAACTAACGCTAAAACGACCACTTCCTCCTCACCCCGCACTCTTCCTACACGTAACATCAGAGGGAGAAACCGACACTAACCTAAAGTCCTGAGTTAGTATTTGTGAATGTTGTGTTTCTATAAGTTACTTCTATGGCAAATGCGAGTGTACTGTAAGCATGATTGAGGATACCGTGAAAATGTTTGAGAAGGCAGATAGAGAGTAGGTGACAGTGCTTTCTTTCTGTTCTTGAGTATAATTACAACATTTCCAGAAAAAGAACACTATATGATTTCATGCAATACAGGATCAGAACGTGAATACACTGTGCCACCATGAGACTATTAGCGTGAGTGATGGAAATCACATTGTGAGTGCATACTTAGTGGTAGTCTTTCGACTCTCTGTGCCACAAAGCTCTGAGGCTGATAGATTCTGTGTGACATTATTGTTGAGTGTTTGGAAGTAGCGCTTTAGTTTTGGGATATTCTGTGTGTTTTTGGAAACAACGTAGGTGAGTTAGGAATCAATGTAGATGAAATGTGACATTGAACGAGAATAATCTGGCATTACGTTAGTTGGCTAACATAGTGATTGTGAAGGGAGTGAACCAGTGTGTTAGTGGTTCGGTACACTGTAGCACTGCTAAAACGTTGTGTGTGTCTGCTCTGACACTGAGAGTGCTTTTTCACTTTGTCATTGTGCTGAAACGAGTTTGATATTGCTGTGACATGGAGGCGTCAGATTTGGACTCAGCTAAAGTCCTTATTCAATGTGCTTGACTTCTCTCCATTCTAAGTGAGTGCATTCTCAAAGTGTGAGAGTGCTTCCACGGTATCTCAGCTTTGTTCTTTGACAGAGTAAGAGAAAGTAAAACTACTTTGCTGCTAACCCTAACCCTAACCCTAAGCCAACTCTAACTCTAACCCTAACCCTAACCCTATCACTATCCCGACGTTAATGCAAAACTGAAACCGAAACCGAGTGGGAATACTATTACAATCCTAACACTAACAGAAACACTAGCACAAAAACTAACGCTAAAACGACCACTTCCTCCTCACCCCGCACTCTTCCTACATGTAACATCAGAGGGAGAAACCGACACTAACCTAAAGTCCTGAGTTAGTATTTGTGAATGTTGTGTTTCTATAAGTTACTTCTATGGCAAATGCGAGTGTACTGTAAGCATGATTGAGGATACCGTGAAAATGTTTGAGAAGGCAGATAGAGAGTAGGTGACAGTGCTTTCTTTCTGTTCTTGAGTACAATTACAACATTTCCAGAACAAGAACACTATATGATTTCATGCAATACAGGATGAGAACGTGAATACACTGTGCCACCATGAGACTATTAGCGTGAGTGATGGAAATCACATTGCGAGTGCATTGTTAGTGGTATTCTTTCGACTCTCTGTGCCACAAAGCTCTGAGGCTGATAGATTCTGTGTGACATTATTGTTGAGTGTTTGGAAGTAGCGCTTTAGTTTTGGGATATTGTGTGTTTTTGGAAACAACGTAGGTGGGTTAGGAATCAATGTAGATGAAATGTGACATTGAACGAGAATAATCTGGCATTACGTTAGTTGGCTAACATAGTGATTGTGAAGGGAGTGAACCAGTGTGTTAGTGGTTCGTACACTGTAGCACTGCTAAAACGTTGTGTGTGTCTGCTCTGACACTGAGAGTGATTTTTCACTTTGTCATTGTGCTGAAACGAGTTTGATATTGCTGTGACATGGAGCGTCAGATTTGGACTCAGCTAAAGTCCTTATTCAATGTGCTTGACTTCTCTCCATTCTAAGTGAGTGCATTCTCAAAGTGTGAGAGTGCTGCCACGGTATCTCATCTTTGTTCTGTGACAGAGTAAGACAAAGTAAAACTACTTTGCTGCTAACCCTAACCCTAACCCTAAGCCAACTCTAACTCTAACCCTAACCCTAACCCTATCACTATCCCGACGTTAATGCAAAACTGAAACCGAAACCGAGTGGGAATACTATTACAATCCTAACACTAACAGAAACAGTAGCACAAAAACTAATGCCAAAACGAACACTTCCTCCTACCCCGCACTCTTCCTACACGTAACATGAGAGGGAGAAACTGACACTACCCTAGATTCCTGAATTAGTATTTGTGAATGTTGTGTTTCTATGAGTTACTTTTTTGGCAAATGCAAGTGTACCGTAAGCATGATTGAGGATACCGTGAAAATGTTTGAGACGGCAGATAGAGAGTGGGTGACAGTGCTTTCTTTCTGTTCTTGAATACAATTACAACATTTCCAGAACAAGAACACTATGTGATTTCATGCAACACAGGATCAGAACGTGAATACACTGTGCCACCATGAGACTATTAGCGTGAGTGATGGAAATCACATTGTGAGTGCATTGTTAGTGGTAGTCTTTCGACTCTCTGTGCCACAAAGCTCTGAGGCTGATAGATTCTATGTGACATTATTGTTGAGTGTTTGGAAGTAGCACTTTAGTTTTGGGATATTCTGCGTGTTTTTGGACACAACGTAGGTGAGTTAGGAAACAATGTAGATGAAATGTGACATTGAACGAGAATAATCTGGCATTACGTTAGTTGGCTAACATAGTGATTGTGAAGGGAGTGAACCAGTGTGTTAGTGGTTCGTACACTGTAGCACTGCTAAAACTTTGTGTGTGTCTGCTCTGACACTGAGAGTGCTTTTTCACTTTGTCATTGTGCTGAAACGAGTTTGATATTGCTGTGACATGGAGCGTCAGATTTGGACTCAGCTAAAGTCCTTATTCAATGTGCTTGACTTCTCTCCATTCTAAGTGAGTGCATTCTCAAAGTGTGAGAGTGCTGCCACGGTATCTCAGCATTGTTCTGTGACAGAGTAAGAGAAAGTAAAACTACTTTGCTGCTAACCCTAACCCAACCCTAACCCTATCACTATCCTGACGTTAATGCAAAACTGAAACCGAAACCGAGTGGGAATACTATTACAATCCTAACACTAACAGAAACACTAGCAAAAAAACTAACGCTAAAACGAACACTTCCTCCTCACCCCGTACTCTTCCTACACGTAACATCAGAGGGAGAAACTGACACTAACCTAAAGTCCTAAGTTAGTATTTGTGAATGTTGTGTTTCTATAAGTTACTTCTATGGCAAATGCGAGTGTACTGTAAGCATGATTGAGGATACCGTGAAAATGTTTGAGAAGGCAGATAGAGAGTAGGTGACAGTGCTTTCTTTCTGTTCTTGAGTACAATTACAACATTTCCAGAACAAGAACACTATATGATTTCATGCAATACAGGATCAGAACGTGAATACACTGTGCCACCATGAGACTATTAGCGTGAGTGATGGAAATCACATTGTGAGTGCATTGTTAGTGGTAGTCTTTCGACTCTCTGTGCCACAAAGCTCTGAGGCTGATAGATTCTGTGTGACATTATTGTTGAGTGTTTGGAAGTAGCGCTTTAGTTTTGGGATATTCTGTGTGTTTTTGGAAACAACGTAGGTGAGTTAGGAATCAATGTAGATGAAATGTGACATTGAACGAGAATAATCTGGCATTACGTTAGTTGGCTAACATAGTGATTGTGAAGGGAGTGAACCAGTGTGTTAGTGGTTCGGTACACTGTAGCACTGCAAAAACGTTGTGTGTGTCTGCTCTGACACTGAGAGTGCTTTTTCACTTTGTCATTGTGCTGAAACGAGTTTGATATTGCTGTGACATGGAGCGTCAGATTTGGACTCAGCTAAAGTCCTTATTCAATGTGCTTGACTTCTCTCCATTCTAAGTGAGTGCATTCTCAAAGTGTGAGAGTGCTTCCACGGTATCTCAGCTTTGTTCTTTGACAGAGTAAGAGAAAGTAAAACTACTTTGCTGCTAAACCTAACCCTAACCCTAAGCCAACTCTAACTCTAACCCTAACCCTAACCCTATCACTATCCCGACGTTAATGCAAAACTGAAACCGAAACCGAGTGGGAATACTATTACAATCCTAACACTAACAGAAACAGTAGCACAAAAACTAATGCCAAACGAACACTTCCTCCTACCCCGCACTCTTCCTACACGTAACATGAGAGGGAGAAACTGACACTACCCTAGATTCCTGAATTAGTATTTGTGAATGTTGTGTTTCTATGAGTTACTTTTTTGGCAAATGCAAGTGTACCGTAAGCATGATTGAGGATACCGTGAAAATGTTTGAGACGGCAGATAGAGAGGGGGTGACAGTGCTTTCTTTCTGTTCTTGAATACAATTACAACATTTCCAGAACAAGAACACTATGTGATTTCATGCAACACAGAATCAGAACGTGAATACACTGTGCCACCATGAGACTATTAGAGTGAGTGATGGAAATCACATTGCGAGTGCATTGTTAGTGGTAGTCTTTCGACTCTCTGTGCCACAAAGCTCTGAGGCTGATAGATTCTATGTGACATTATTGTTGAGTGTTTGGAAGTAGCACTTTAGTTTTGGGATAATCTGCGTGTTTTTGGACACAACGTAGGTGAGTTAGGAAACAATGTAGATGAAATGTGACATTGAACGAGAATAATCTGGCATTACGTTAGTTAGCTAACATAGTGATTGTGAAGGGAGTGAACCAGTGTGTTAGTGGTTCATACACCGTAGCACTGCTAAAACTTTGTGTGTGTCTGCTCTGACACTGAGAGTGCTTTTTCACTTTGTCATTTTGCTGAAACGAGTTTGATATTGCTGTGACATGGAGCATCAGATTTGGACTCAGCTAAAGTCCTTATTCAATGTGCTTGACTTCTCTCCATTCTAAGTGAGTGCATTCTCAAAGTGTGAGAGTGCTGCCACGGTATCTCAGCATTGTTCTGTGACAGAGTAAGAGAAAGTAAAACTACTTTGCTGCTAACCCTAACCCAACCCTAACCCTATCACTATCCTGATGTTAATACAAAACTGAAACCGAAACCGAGTGGGAATCCTATTACAATCCTAACACTAACAGAAACACTAGCACAAAAACTAAAGCTAAAACGACCACTTCCTCCTCACCCCGCACTCTTCCTACACGTAACATCAGAGGGAGAAACCGACACTAACCTAAAGTCTTGAGTTAGTATTTGTGAATGTTGTGTTTCTATAAGTTACTTCTATGGCAAATGCGAGTGTACTGTAAGCATGATGGAGGATACCGTGAAAATGTTTGAGAAGGCAGATAGAGAGTAGGTGACAGTGCTTTCTTTCTGTTCTTGAGTACAATTACAACATTTCCAGAACAAGAACACTATATGATTTCATGCAATACAGGATCAGAACGTGAATACACTGTGCCACCATGAGACTATTAGCGTGAGTGATGGAAATCACATTGCGAGTGCATTGTTAGTGGTAGTCTTTCGACTCTCTGTGCCACAAAGCTCTGAGGCTGATAGATTCTGTGTGACATTATTGTTGAGTGTTTGGAAGTAGCGCTTTAGTTTTGGGATATTCTGTGTGTTTTTGGAAACAACGTAGGTGAGTTAGGAATCAATGTAGATGAAATGTGACATTGAACGAGAATAATCTGGCATTACGTTAGT
Source organism: Phodopus roborovskii (assembly GCF_943737965.1). NCBI lineage: Eukaryota > Metazoa > Chordata > Mammalia > Rodentia > Cricetidae > Phodopus > Phodopus roborovskii. The sequence continues at coordinate 82,202 of NW_026125907.1, read as the reverse complement.
TGGCTAACATAGTGATTGTGAAGGGAGTGAACCAGTGTGTTAGTGGTTCGTACACTGTAGCACTGCTAAAACGTTGTGTGTGTCTGCTCTGACACTGAGAGTGCTTTTTCACTTTGTCATTGTGCTGAAACGAGTTTGATATTGCTGTGACATGGAGCGTCAGATTTGGACTCAGCTAAAGTCCTTATTCAATGTGCTTGACTTCTCTCCATTCTAAGTGAGTGCATTCTCAAAGTGTGAGAGTGCTGCCACGGTATCTCATCTTTGTTCTGTGACAGAGTAAGACAAAGTAAAACTACTTTGCTGCTAACCCTAACCCTAACCCTAAGCCAACTCTAACTCTAACCCTAACCCTAACCCTATCACTATCCCGACGTTAATGCAAAACTGAAACCGAAACCGAGTGGGAATACTATTACAATCCTAACACTAACAGAAACAATAGCACAAAAACTAATGCCAAAACGAACACTTCCTCCTACCCCGCACTCTTCCTACACGTAACATGAGAGGGAGAAACTGACACTACCCTAGATTCCTGAATTAGTATTTGTGAATGTTGTGTTTCTATGAGTTACTTTTTTGGCAAATGCAAGTGTACCGTAAGCATGATTGAGGATACCGTGAAAATGTTTGAGACAGCAGATAGAGAGTGGGTGACAGTGCTTTCTTTCTGTTCTTGAATACAATTACAACATTTCCAGAACAAGAACACTATGTGATTTCATGCAACACAGGATCAGAACGTGAATACACTGTGCCACCATGAGACTATTAGCGTGAGTGATGGAAATCACATTGCGAGTGCATTGTTAGTGGTAGTCTTTCGACTCTCTGTGCCACAAAGCTCTGAGGCTGATAGATTCTGTGTGACATTATTGTTGAGTGTTTGGAAGTAGCGCTTTAGTTTTGGGATATTCTGTGTGTTTTTGGAAACAACGTAGGTGAGTTAGGAATCAATGTAGATGAAATGTGACATTGAACGAGAATAATCTGGCATTACGTTAGTTGGCTAACATAGTGATTGTGAAGGGAGTGAACCAGTGTGTTAGTGGTTCGTACACTGTAGCACTGCTAAAACGTTGTGTGTGTCTGCTCTGACACTGAGAGTGCTTTTTCACTTTGTCATTGTGCTGAAACGAGTTTGATATTGCTGTGACATGGAGCGTCAGATTTGGACTCAGCTAAAGTCCTTATTCAATGTGCTTGACTTCTCTCCATTCTAAGTGAGTGCATTCTCAAAGTGTGAGAGTGCTGCCACGGTATCTCATCTTTGTTCTGTGACAGAGTAAGACAAAGTAAAACTACTTTGCTGCTAACCCTAACCCTAACCCTAAGCCAACTCTAACTCTAACCCTAACCCTAACCCTATCACTATCCCGACGTTAATGCAAAACTGAAACCGAAACCGAGTGGGAATACTATTACAATCCTAACACTAACAGAAACAATAGCACAAAAACTAATGCCAAAACGAACACTTCCTCCTACCCCGCACTCTTCCTACACGTAACATGAGAGGGAGAAACTGACACTACCCTAGATTCCTGAATTAGTATTTGTGAATGTTGTGTTTCTATGAGTTACTTTTTTGGCAAATGCAAGTGTACCGTAAGCATGATTGAGGATACCGTGAAAATGTTTGAGATGGCAGATAGAGAGTGGGTGACAGTGCTTTCTTTCTGTTCTTGAATACAATTACAACATTTCCAGAACAAGAACACTATATGATTTCATGCAATACAGGATCAGAACGTGAATACACTGTGCCACCATGAGACTATTAGCGTGAGTGATGGAAATCACATTGCGAGTGCATTGTTAGTGGTAGTCTTTCGACTCTCTGTGCCACAAAGCTCTGAGGCTGATAGATTCTGTGTGACATTATTGTTGAGTGTTTGGAAGTAGCGCTTTAGTTTTGGGATATTCTGTGTGTTTTTGGAAACAACGTAGGTGAGTTAGGAATCAATGTAGATGAAATGTGACATTGAACGAGAATAATCTGGCATTACGTTAGTTGGCTAACATAGTGATTGTGAAGGGAGTGAACCAGTGTGTTAGTGGTTCGTACACTGTAGCACTGCTAAAACGTTGTGTGTGTCTGCTCTGACACTGAGAGTGCTTTTTCACTTTGTCATTGTGCTGAAACGAGTTTGATATTGCTGTGACATGGAGCGTCAGATTTGGACTCAGCTAAAGTCCTTATTCAATGTGCTTGACTTCTCTCCATTCTAAGTGAGTGCATTCTCAAAGTGTGAGAGTGCTGCCACGGTATCTCATCTTTGTTCTGTGACAGAGTAAGACAAAGTAAAACTACTTTGCTGCTAACCCTAACCCTAACCCTAAGCCAACTCTAACTCTAACCCTAACCCTAACCCTATCACTATCCCGACGTTAATGCAAAACTGAAACCGAAACCGAGTGGGAATACTATTACAATCCTAACACTAACAGAAACAGTAGCACAAAAACTAATGCCAAAACGAACACTTCCTCCTACCCCGCACTCTTCCTACACGTAACATGAGAGGGAGAAACTGACACTACCCTAGATTCCTGAATTAGTATTTGTGAATGTTGTGTTTCTATGAGTTACTTTTTTGGCAAATGCAAGTGTACCGTAAGCATGATTGAGGATACCGTGAAAATGTTTGAGACGGCAGATAGAGAGTGGGTGACAGTGCTTTCTTTCTGTTCTTGAATACAATTACAACATTTCCAGAACAAGAACACTATGTGATTTCATGCAACACAGGATCAGAACGTGAATACACTGTGCCACCATGAGACTATTAGCGTGAGTGATGGAAATCACATTGCGAGTGCATTGTTAGTGGTAGTCTTTCGACTCTCTGTGCCACAAAGCTCTGAGGCTGATAGATTCTATGTGACATTATTGTTGAGTGTTTGGAAGTAGCACTTTAGTTTTGGGATATTCTGCATGTTTTTGGACACAACGTAGGTGAGTTAGGAAACAATGTAGATGAAATGTGACATTGAACGAGAATAATCTGGCATTACGTTAGTTGGCTAACATAGTGATTGTGAAGGGAGTGAACCAGTGTGTTAGTGGTTCGTACACTGTAGCACTGCTAAAACGTTGTGTGTGTCTGCTCTGACACTGAGAGTGCTTTTTCACTTTGTCATTGTGCTGAAACGAGTTTGATATTGCTGTGACATGGAGCATCAGATTTGGACTCAGCTAAAGTCCTTATTCAATGTGCTTGACTTCTCTCCATTCTAAGTGAGTGCATTCTCAAAGTGTGAGAGTGCTGCCACGGTATCTCATCTTTGTTCTGTGACAGAGTAAGACAAAGTAAAACTACTTTGCTGCTAACCCTAACCCTAACCCTAAGCCAACTCTAACTCTAACCCTAACCCTAACCCTATCACTATCCCGACGTTAATGCAAAACTGAAACCGAAACCGAGTGGGAATACTATTACAATCCTAACACTAACAGAAACAGTAGCACAAAAACTAATGCCAAAACGAACACTTCCTCCCTACCCCGCACTCTTCCTACACGTAACATGAGAGGGAGAAACTGACACTACCCTAGATTCCTGAATTAGTATTTGTGAATGTTGTGTTTCTACGAGTTACTTTTTTGGCAAATGCAAGTGTACCGTAAGCATGATTGAGGATACCGTGAAAATGTTTGAGACGGCAGATAGAGAGTGGGTGACAGTGCTTTCTTTCTGTTCTTGAATACAATTACAACATTTCCAGAACAAGAACACTATGTGATTTCATGCAACACAGGATCAGAACGTGAATACACTGTGCCACCATGAGACTATTAGCGTGAGTGATGCAAATCACATTGCGAGTGCATTGTTAGTGGTAGTCTTTCGACTCTCTGTGCCACAAAGCTCTGAGGCTGATAGATTCTATGTGACATTATTGTTGAGTGTTTGGAAGTAGCACTTTAGTTTTGGGATATTCTGCGTGTTTTTGGACACAACGTAGGTGAGTTAGGAAACAATGTAGATGAAATGTGACATTGAACGAGAATAATCTGGCATTACGTTAGTTGGCTAACATAGTGATTGTGAAGGGAGTGAACCAGTGTGTTAGTGGTTCATACACTGTAGCACTGCTAAAACTTTGTGTGTGTCTGCTCTGACACTGAGAGTGCTTTTTCACTTTGTCATTTTGCTGAAACGAGTTTGATATTGCTGTGACATGGAGCGTCAGATTTGGACTCAGCTAAAGTCCTTATTCAATGTGCTTGACTTCTCTCCATTCTAAGTGAGTGCATTCTCAAAGTGTGAGAGTGCTGCCACGGTATCTCAGCATTGTTCTGTGACAGAGTAAGAGAAAGTAAAACTACTTTGCTGCTAACCCTAACCCTATCACTATCCTGATGTTAATGCAAAACTGAAACCGAAACCGAGTGGGAATCCTATTACAATCCTAACACTAACAGAAACACTAGCACAAAAACTAACGCTAAAACGACCACTTCCTCCTCACCCCGCACTCTTCCTACACGTAACATCAGAGGGAGAAACCGACACTAACCTAAAGTCCTGAGTTAGTATTTGTGAATGTTGTGTTTCTATAAGTTACTTCTATGGCAAATGCGAGTGTACTGTAAGCATGATTGAGGATACCGTGAAAATGTTTGAGAAGGCAGATAGAGAGTAGGTGACAGTGCTTTCTTTCTGTTCTTGAGTATAATTACAACATTTCCAGAAAAAGAACACTATATGATTTCATGCAATACAGGATCAGAACGTGAATACACTGTGCCACCATGAGACTATTAGCGTGAGTGATGGAAATCACATTGTGAGTGCATACTTAGTGGTAGTCTTTCGACTCTCTGTGCCACAAAGCTCTGAGGCTGATAGATTCTGTGTGACATTATTGTTGAGTGTTTGGAAGTAGCGCTTTAGTTTTGGGATATTCTGTGTGTTTTTGGAAACAACGTAGGTGAGTTAGGAATCAATGTAGATGAAATGTGACATTGAACGAGAATAATCTGGCATTACGTTAGTTGGCTAACATAGTGATTGTGAAGGGAGTGAACCAGTGTGTTAGTGGTTCGTACACTGTAGCACTGCTAAAACGTTGTGTGTGTCTGCTCTGACACTGAGAGTGCTTTTTCACTTTGTCATTGTGCTGAAACGAGTTTGATATTGCTGTGACATGGAGCGTCAGATTTGGACTCAGCTAAAGTCCTTATTCAATGTGCTTGACTTCTCTCCATTCTAAGTGAGTGCATTCTCAAAGTGTGAGAGTGCTTCCACGGTATCTCAGCTTTGTTCTTTGACAGAGTAAGAGAAAGTAAAACTACTTTGCTGCTAACCCTAACCCTAACCCTAAGCCAACTCTAACTCTAACCCTAACCCTAACCCTATCACTATCCCGACGTTAATGCAAAACTGAAACCGAAACCGAGTGGGAATACTATTACAATCCTAACACTAACAGAAACACTAGCACAAAAACTAACGCTAAAACGACCACTTCCTCCTCACCCCGCACTCTTCCTACATGTAACATCAGAGGGAGAAACCGACACTAACCTAAAGTCCTGAGTTAGTATTTGTGAATGTTGTGTTTCTATAAGTTACTTCTATGGCAAATGCGAGTGTACTGTAAGCATGATTGAGGATACCGTGAAAATGTTTGAGAAGGCAGATAGAGAGTAGGTGACAGTGCTTTCTTTCTGTTCTTGAGTACAATTACAACATTTCCAGAACAAGAACACTATATGATTTCATGCAATACAGGATGAGAACGTGAATACACTGTGCCACCATGAGACTATTAGCGTGAGTGATGGAAATCACATTGCGAGTGCATTGTTAGTGGTAGTCTTTCGACTCTCTGTGCCACAAAGCTCTGAGGCTGATAGATTCTGTGTGACATTATTGTTGAGTGTTTGGAAGTAGCGCTTAGTTTTGGGATATTGTGTGTTTTTGGAAACAACGTAGGTGAGTTAGGAATCAATGTAGATGAAATGTGACATTGAACGAGAATAATCTGGCATTACGTTAGTTGGCTAACATAGTGATTGTGAAGGGAGTGAACCAGTGTGTTAGTGGTTCGTACACTGTAGCACTGCTAAAACGTTGTGTGTGTCTGCTCTGACACTGAGAGTGATTTTTCACTTTGTCATTGTGCTGAAACGAGTTTGATATTGCTGTGACATGGAGCGTCAGATTTGGACTCAGCTAAAGTCCTTATTCAATGTGCTTGACTTCTCTCCATTCTAAGTGAGTGCATTCTCAAAGTGTGAGAGTGCTGCCACGGTATCTCATCTTTGTTCTGTGACAGAGTAAGACAAAGTAAAACTACTTTGCTGCTAACCCTAACCCTAACCCTAAGCCAACTCTAACTCTAACCCTAACCCTAACCCTATCACTATCCCGACGTTAATGCAAAACTGAAACCGAAACCGAGTGGGAATACTATTACAATCCTAACACTAACAGAAACAGTAGCACAAAAACTAATGCCAAAACGAACACTTCCTCCTACCCCGCACTCTTCCTACACGTAACATGAGAGGGAGAAACTGACACTACCCTAGATTCCTGAATTAGTATTTGTGAATGTTGTGTTTCTATGAGTTACTTTTTTGGCAAATGCAAGTGTACCGTAAGCATGATTGAGGATACCGTGAAAATGTTTGAGACGGCAGATAGAGAGTGGGTGACAGTGCTTTCTTTCTGTTCTTGAATACAATTACAACATTTCCAGAACAAGAACACTATGTGATTTCATGCAACACAGGATCAGAACGTGAATACACTGTGCCACCATGAGACTATTAGCGTGAGTGATGGAAATCACATTGTGAGTGCATTGTTAGTGGTAGTCTTTCGACTCTCTGTGCCACAAAGCTCTGAGGCTGATAGATTCTATGTGACATTATTGTTGAGTGTTTGGAAGTAGCACTTTAGTTTTGGGATATTCTGCGTGTTTTTGGAAACAACGTAGGTGAGTTAGGAAACAATGTAGATGAAATGTGACATTGAACGAGAATAATCTGGCATTACGTTAGTTGGCTAACATAGTGATTGTGAAGGGAGTGAACAAGTGTGTTAGTGGTTCGTACACTGTAGCACTGCTAAAACGTTGTGTGTGTCTGCTCTGACACTGAGAGTGCTTTTTCACTTTGTCATTGTGCTGAAACGAGTTTGATATTGCTGTGACATGGAGCGTCAGATTTGGACTCAGCTAAAGTCCTTATTCAATGTGCTTGACTTCTCTCCATTCTAAGTGAGTGCATTCTCAAAGTGTGAGAGTGCTGCCACGGTATCTCATCTTTGTTCTGTGACAGAGTAAGACAAAGTAAAACTACTTTGCTGCTAACCCTAACCCTAACCCTAAGCCAACTCTAACTCTAACCCTAACCCTAACCCTATCACTATCCCGACGTTAATGCAAAACTGAAACCGAAACCGAGTGGGAATACTATTACATTCCTAATACTAACAGAAACAGTAGCACAAAAACTAATGCCAAAACGAACACTTCCTCCTACCCCCACTCTTCCTACACGTAACATGAGAGGGAGAAACTGACACTACCCTAGATTCCTGAATTAGTATTTGTGAATGTTGTGTTTCTATGAGTTACTTTTTTGGCAAATGCAAGTGTACCGTAAGCATGATTGAGGATACCGTGAAAATGTTTGAGACGGCAGATAGAGAGTGGGTGACAGTGCTTTCTTTCTGTTCTTGAATACAATTACAACATTTCCAGAACAAGAACACTATATGATTTCATGCAATACGGGATCAGAACGTGAATACACTGTGCCACCATGAGACTATTAGCGTGAGTGATGGAAATCACATTGCGAGTGCATTGTTAGTGGTAGTCTTTCGACTCTCTGTGCCACAAAGCTCTGAGGCTGATAGATTCTGTGTGACATTATTGTTGAGTGTTTGGAAGTAGCGCTTTAGTTTTGGGATATTCTGTGTGTTTTTGGAAACAACGTAGGTGAGTTAGGAATCAATGTAGATGAAATGTGACATTGAACGAGAATAATCTGGCATTACGTTAGTTGGCTAACATAGTGATTGTGAAGGGAGTGAACCAGTGTGTTAGTGGTTCGTACACTGTAGCACTGCTAAAACGTTGTGTGTGTCTGCTCTGACACTGAGAGTGCTTTTTCACTTTGTCATTGTGCTGAAACGAGTTTGATATTGCTGTGACATGGAGCGTCAGATTTGGACTCAGCTAAAGTCCTTATTCAATGTGCTTGACTTCTCTCCATTCTAAGTGAGTGCATTCTCAAAGTGTGAGAGTGCTGCCACGGTATCTCATCTTTGTTCTGTGACAGAGTAAGACAAAGTAAAACTACTTTGCTGCTAACCCTAACCCTAACCCTAAGCCAACTCTAACTCTAACCCTAACCCTAACCCTATCACTATCCCGACGTTAATGCAAAACTGAAACCGAAACCGAGTGGGAATACTATTACAATCCTAACACTAACAGAAACAGTAGCACAAAAACTAATGCCAAAGCGAACACTTCCTCCTACCCCGCACTCTTCCTACACGTAACATGAGAGGGAGAAACTGACACTACCCTAGATTCCTGAATTAGTATTTGTGAATGTTGTGTTTCTATGAGTTACTTTTTTGTCAAATGCAAGTGTACCGTAAGCATGATTGAGGATACCGTGAAAATGTTTGAGAAGGCAGATAGAGAGTGGGTGACAGTGCTTTCTTTCTGTTCTTGAATACAATTACAACATTTCCAGAACAAGAACACTATATGATTTCATGCAATACGGGATCAGAACGTGAATACACTGTGCCACCATGAGACTATTAGCGTGAGTGATGGAAATCACATTGCGAGTGCATTGTTAGTGGTAGTCTTTCGACTCTCTGTGCCACAAAGCTCTGAGGCTGATAGATTCTGTGTGACATTATTGTTGAGTGTTTGGAAGTAGCGCTTTAGTTTTGGGATATTCTGTGTGTTTTTGGAAACAACGTAGGTGAGTTAGGAATCAATGTAGATGAAATGTGACATTGAACGAGAATAATCTGGCATTACGTTAGTTGGCTAACATAGTGATTGTGAAGGGAGTGAACCAGTGTGTTAGTGGTTCGTACACTGTAGCACTGCTAAAACGTTGTGTGTGTCTGCTCTGACACTGAGAGTGCTTTTTCACTTTGTCATTGTGCTGAAACGAGTTTGATATTGCTGTGACATGGAGCGTCAGATTTGGACTCAGCTAAAGTCCTTATTCAATGTGCTTGACTTCTCTCCATTCTAAGTGAGTGCATTCTCAAAGTGTGAGAGTGCTGCCACGGTATCTCATCTTTGTTCTGTGACAGAGTAAGACAAAGTAAAACTACTTTGCTGCTAACCCTAACCCTAACCCTAAGCCAACTCTAACTCTAACCCTAACCCTAACCCTATCACTATCCCGACGTTAATGCAAAACTGAAACCGAAACCGAGTGGGAATACTATTACAATCCTAACACTAACAGAAACAGTAGCACAAAAACTAATGCCAAAAGGAACACTTCCTCCTACCCCGCACTCTTCCTACACGTAACATGAGAGGGAGAAACTGACACTACCCTAGATTCCTGAATTAGTATTTGTGAATGTTGTGTTTCTATGAGTTACTTTTTTGGCAAATGCAAGTGTACCGTAAGCATGATTGAGGATACCGTGAAAATGTTTGAGACGGCAGATAGAGAGTGGGTGACAGTGCTTTCTTTCTGTTCTTGAATACAATTACAACATTTCCAGAACAAGAACACTATATGATTTCATGCAATACAGGATCAGAACGTGAATACACTGTGCCACCATGAGACTATTAGCGTGAGTGATGGAAATCACATTGCGAGTGCATTGTTAGTGGTAGTCTTTCGACTCTCTGTGCCACAAAGCTCTGAGGCTGATAGATTCTATGTGACATTATTGTTGAGTGTTTGGAAGTAGCGCTTTAGTTTTGGGATATTCTGTGTGTTTTTGGAAACAACGTAGGTGAGTTAGGAATCAATGTAGATGAAATGTGACATTGAACGAGAATAATCTGGCATTACGTTAGTTGGCTAACATAGTGATTGTGAAGGGAGTGAACCAGTGTGTTAGTGGTTCGTACACTGTAGCACTGCTAAAACGTTGTGTGTGTCTGCTCTGACACTGAGAGTGCTTTTTCACTTTGTCATTGTGCTGAAACGAGTTTGATATTGCTGTGACATGGAGCGTCAGATTTGGACTCAGCTAAAGTCCTTATTCAATGTGCTTGACTTCTCTCCATTCTAAGTGAGTGCATTCTCAAAGTGTGAGAGTGCTGCCACGGTATCTCATCTTTGTTCTGTGACAGATAAGACAAAGTAAAACTACTTTGCTGCTAACCCTAACCCTAACCCTAAGCCAACTCTAACTCTAACCCTAACCCTAACCCTATCACTATCCCGACGTTAATGCAAAACTGAAACCGAAACCGAGTGGGAATACTATTACAATCCTAACACTAACAGAAACAGTAGCACAAAAACTAATGCCAAAACGAACACTTCCTCCTACCCCGCACTCTTCCTACACGTAACATGAGAGGGAGAAACTGACACTACCCTAGATTCCTGAATTAGTATTTGTGAATGTTGTGTTTCTATGAGTTACTTCTTTGGCAAATGCAAGTGTACCGTAAGCATGATTGAGGATACCGTGAAAATGTTTGAGACGGCAGATAGAGAGTGGGTGACAGTGCTTTCTTTCTGTTCTTGAATACAATTACAACATTTCCAGAACAAGAACACTATATGATTTCATGCAATACGGGATCAGAACGTGAATACACTGTGCCACCATGAGACTATTAGCGTGAGTGATGGAAATCACATTGCGAGTGCATTGTTAGTGGTAGTCTTTCGACTCTCTGTGCCACAAAGCTCTGAGGCTGATAGATTCTGTGTGACATTATTGTTGAGTGTTTGGAAGTAGCGCTTTAGTTTTGGGATATTCTGTGTGTTTTTGGAAACAACGTAGGTGAGTTAGGAATCAATGTAGATGAAATGTGACATTGAACGAGAATAATCTGGCATTACGTTAGTTGGCTAACATAGTGATTGTGAAGGGAGTGAACCAGTGTGTTAGTGGTTCGTACACTGTAGCACTGCTAAAACGTTGTGTGTGTCTGCTCTGACACTGAGAGTGCTTTTTCACTTTGTCATTGTGCTGAAACGAGTTTGATATTGCTGTGACATGGAGCGTCAGATTTGGACTCAGCTAAAGTCCTTATTCAATGTGCTTGACTTCTCTCCATTCTAAGTGAGTGCATTCTCAAAGTGTGAGAGTGCTGCCACGGTATCTCATCTTTGTTCTGTGACAGAGTAAGACAAAGTAAAACTACTTTGCTGCTAACCCTAACCCTAACCCTAAGCCAACTCTAACTCTAACCCTAACCCTAACCCTATCACTATCCCGACGTTAATGCAAAACTGAAACCGAAACCGAGTGGGAATACTATTACAATCCTAACACTAACAGAAACAATAGCACAAAAACTAATGCCAAAACGAACACTTCCTCCTACCCCGCACTCTTCCTACACGTAACATGAGAGGGAGAAACTGACACTACCCTAGATTCCTGAATTAGTATTTGTGAATGTTGTGTTTCTATGAGTTACTTTTTTTGGCAAATGCAAGTGTACCGTAAGCATGATTGAGGATACCGTGAAAATGTTTGAGACGGCAGATAGAGAGTGGGTGACAGTGCTTTCTTTCTGTTCTTGAATACAATTACAACATTTCCAGAACAAGAACACTATGTGATTTCATGCAACACAGGATCAGAACGTGAATACACTGTGCCACCATGAGACTATTAGCGTGAGTGATGGAAATCACATTGCGAGTGCATTGTTAGTGGTAGTCTTTCGACTCTCTGTGCCACAAAGCTCTGAGGCTGATAGATTCTATGTGACATTATTGTTGAGTGTTTGGAAGTAGCACTTTAGTTTTGGGATATTCTGCGTGTTTTTGGAAACAACGTAGGTGAGTTAGGAAACAATGTAGATGAAATGTGACATTGAACGAGAATAATCTGGCATTACGTTAGTTGGCTAACATAGTGATTGTGAAGGGAGTGAACAAGTGTGTTAGTGGTTCGTACACTGTAGCACTGCTAAAACGTTGTGTGTGTCTGCTCTGACACTGAGAGTGCTTTTTCACTTTGTCATTGTGCTGAAACGAGTTTGATATTGCTGTGACATGGAGCGTCAGATTTGGACTCAGCTAAAGTCCTTATTCAATGTGCTTGACTTCTCTCCATTCTAAGTGAGTGCATTCTCAAAGTGTGAGAGTGCTGCCACGGTATCTCATCTTTGTTCTGTGACAGAGTAAGACAAAGTAAAACTACTTTGCTGCTAACCCTAACCCTAACCCTAAGCCAACTCTAACTCTAACCCTAACCCTAACCCTATCACTATCCCGACGTTAATGCAAAACTGAAACCGAAACCGAGTGGGAATACTATTACATTCCTAATACTAACAGAAACAGTAGCACAAAAACTAATGCCAAAACGAACACTTCCTCCTACCCCGCACTCTTCCTACACGTAACATGAGAGGGAGAAACTGACACTACCCTAGATTCCTGTATTAGTATTTGTGAATGTTGTGTTTCTATGAGTTACTTTTTTGGCAAATGCAAGTGTACCGTAAGCATGATTGAGGATACCGTGAAAATGTTTGAGACGGCAGATAGAGAGTGGGTGACAGTGCTTTCTTTCTGTTCTTGAATACAATTACAACATTTCCAGAACAAGAACACTATATGATTTCATGCAATACGGGATCAGAACGTGAATACACTGTGCCACCATGAGACTATTAGCGTGAGTGATGGAAATCACATTGCGAGTGCATTGTTAGTGGTAGTCTTTCGACTCTCTGTGCCACAAAGCTCTGAGGCTGATAGATTCTATGTGACATTATTGTTGAGTGTTTGGAAGTAGCACTTTAGTTTTGGGATATTCTGCGTGTTTTTGGACACAACGTAGGTGAGTTAGGAAACAATGTAGATGAAATGTGACATTGAACGAGAATAATCTGGCATTACGTTAGTTAGCTAACATAGTGATTGTGAAGGGAGTGAACCAGTGTGTTAGTGGTTCATACACTGTAGCACTGCTAAAACTTTGTGTGTGTCTGCTCTGACACTGAGAGTGCTTTTCACTTTGTCATTTTGCTGAAACGAGTTTGATATTGCTGTGACATGGAGCGTCAGATTTGGACTCAGCTAAAGTCCTTATTCAATGTGCTTGACTTCTCTCCATTCTAAGTGAGTGCATTCTCAAAGTGTGAGAGTGCTGCCACGGTATCTCAGCATTGTTCTGTGACAGAGTAAGAGAAAGTAAAACTACTTTGCTGCTAACCCTAACCCAACCCTAACCCTATCACTATCCTGATGTTAATGCAAAACTGAAACCGAAACCGAGTGGGAATCCTATTACAATCCTAACACTAACAGAAACACTAGCACAAAAACTAACGCTAAAACGACCACTTCCTCCTCACCCCGCACTCTTCCTACACGTAACATCAGAGGGAGAAACTGACACTACCCTAGATTCCTGAATTAGTATTTGTGAATGTTGTGTTTCTACGAGTTACTTTTTTGGCAAATGCAAGTGTACCGTAAGCATGATTGAGGATACCGTGAAAATGTTTGAGACGGCAGATAGAGAGTGGGTGACAGTGCTTTCTTTCTGTTCTTGAATACAATTACAACATTTCCAGAACAAGAACACTATGTGATTTCATGCAACACAGGATCAGAACGTGAATACACTGTGCCACCATGAGACTATTAGCGTGAGTGATGGAAATCACATTGCGAGTGCATTGTTAGTGGTAGTCTTTCGACTCTCTGTGCCACAAAGCTCTGAGGCTGATAGATTCTATGTGACATTATTGTTGAGTGTTTGGAAGTAGCACTTTAGTTTTGGGATATTCTGCGTGTTTTTGGACACAACGTAGGTGAGTTAGGAAACAATGTAGATGAAATGTGACATTGAACGAGAATAATCTGGCATTACGTTAGTTGGCTAACATAGTGATTGTGAAGGGAGTGAACAAGTGTGTTAGTGGTTCGTACACTGTAGCACTGCTAAAACTTTGTGTGTGTCTGCTCTGACACTGAGAGTGCTTTTTCACTTTGTCATTGTGCTGAAACGAGTTTGATATTGCTGTGACATGGAGCGTCAGATTTGGACTCAGCTAAAGTCCTTATTCAATGTGCTTGACTTCTCTCCATTCTAAGTGAGTGCATTCTCAAAGTGTGAGAGTGCTGCCACGGTATCTCAGCATTGTTCTGTGACAGAGTAAGAGAAAGTAAAACTACTTTGCTGCTAACCCTAACCCAACCCTAACCCTATCACTATCCTGACGTTAATGCAAAACTGAAACCAAAACCGAGTGGGAATACTATTATAATCCTAACACTAACAGAAACACTAGCACAAAAACTAACGCTAAAACGAACACTTCCTCCTCACCCCGCACTCTTCCTTCACGTAACATCAGAGGGAGAAACCGACACTAACCTAAAGTCCTGAGTTAGTATTTGTGAATGTTGTGTTTCTATAAGTTACTTCTATGGCAAATGCGAGTGTACTGTAAGCATGATTGAGGATACCGTGAAAATGTTTGAGAAGGCAGATAGAGAGTAGGTGACAGTGCTTTCTTTCTGTTCTTGAGTACAATTACAACATTTCCAGAACAAGAACACTATATGATTTCATGCAATACAGGATCAGAACGTGAATACACTGTGCCACCATGAGACTATTAGCGTGAGTGATGGAAATCACATTGTGAGTGCATTGTTAGTGGTAGTCTTTCGACTCTCTGTGCCACAAAGCTCTGAGGCTGATAGATTCTGTGTGACATTATTGTTGAGTGTTTGGAAGTAGCGCTTTAGTTTTGGGATATTCTGTGTGTTTTTGGAAACAACGTAGGTGAGTTAGGAATCAATGTAGACGAAATGTGACATTGAACGAGAATAATCTGGCATTACGTTAGTTGGCTAACATAGTGATTGTGAAGGGAGTGAACCAGTGTGTTAGTGGTTCGTACACTGTAGCACTGCTAAAACGTTGTGTGTGTCTGCTCTGACACTGAGAGTGCTTTTTCACTTTGTCATTGTGCTGAAACGAGTTTGATATTGCTGTGACATGGAGCGTCAGATTTGGACTCAGCTAAAGTCCTTATTCAATGTGCTTGACTTCTCTCCATTCTAAGTGAGTGCATTCTCAAAGTGTGAGAGTGCTTCCACGGTATCTCAGCTTTGTTCTTTGACAGAGTAAAAGATAGTAAAACTACTTTGCTGCTAACCCTAACCCTAACCCTAAGCCAACTCTAACTCTAACCCTAACCCTAACCCTATCACTATCCCGACGTTAATGCAAAACTGAAACCGAAACCGAGTGGGAATACTATTACAATCCTAACACTAACAGAAACACTAGCACAAAAACTAACGCTAAAACGACCACTTCCTCCTCACCCCCGCACTCTTCCTACACGTAACATCAGAGGGAGAAACCGACACTAACCTAAAGTCCTGAGTTAGTATTTGTGAATGTTGTGTTTCTATAAGTTACTTCTATGGCAAATGCGAGTGTACTGTAAGCATGATGGAGGATACCGTGAAAATGTTTGAGAAGGCAGATAGAGAGTAGGTGACAGTGCTTTCTTTCTGTTCTTGAGTACAATTACAACATTTCCAGAACAAGAACACTATATGATTTCATGCAATACAGGATCAGAACGTGAATACACTGTGCCACCATGAGACTATTAGCGTGAGTGATGGAAATCACATTGCGAGTGCATTGTTAGTGGTAGGCTTTCGACTCTCTGTGCCACAAAGCTCTGAGGCTGATAGATTCTGTGTGACATTATTGTTGAGTGTTTGGAAGTAGCGCTTTAGTTTTGGGATATTCTGTGTGTTTTTGGAAACAACGTAGGTGAGTTAGGAATCAATGTAGCTGAAATGTGACATTGAACGAGAATAATCTGGCATTACGTTAGTTGGCTAACATAGTGATTGTGAAGGGAGTGAACCAGTGTGTTAGTGGTTCGTACACTGTAGCACTGCTAAAACGTTGTGTGTGTCTGCTCTGACACTGAGAGTGCTTTTTCACTTTGTCATTGTGCTGAAACGAGTTTGATATTGCTGTGACATGGAGCGTCAGATTTGGACTCAGCTAAAGTCCTTATTCAATGTGCTTGACTTCTCTCCATTCTAAGTGAGTGCATTCTCAAAGTGTGAGAGTGCTGCCACGGTATCTCATCTTTGTTCTGTGACAGAGTAAGACAAAGTAAAACTACTTTGCTGCTAACCCTAACCCTAACCCTAAGCCAACTCTAACTCTAACCCTAACCCTAACCCTATCACTATCCCGACGTTAATGCAAAACTGAAACCGAAACCGAGTGGGAATACTATTACAATCCTAACACTAACAGAAACAGTAGCACAAAAACTAATGCCAAAACGAACACTTCCTCCTACCCCCGCACTCTTCCTACACGTAACATGAGAGGGAGAAACTGACACTACCCTAGATTCCTGAATTAGTATTTGTGAATGTTGTGTTTCTATGAGTTACTTTTTTGGCAAATGCAAGTGTACCGTAAGCATGATTGAGGATACCGTGAAAATGTTTGAGACGGCAGATAGAGAGTGGGTGACAGTGCTTTCTTTCTGTTCTTGAATACAATTACAACATTTCCAGAACAAGAACACTATGTGATTTCATGCAACACAGGATCAGAACGTGATTACACTGTGCCACCATGAGACTATTAGCGTGAGTGATGGAAATCACATTGCGAGTGCATTGTTAGTGGTAGTCTTTCGACTCTCTGTGCCACAAAGCTCTGAGGCTGATAGATTCTATGTGACATTATTGTTGAGTGTTTGGAAGTAGCACTTTAGTTTTGGGATATTCTGCGTGTTTTTGGACACAACGTAGGTGAGTTAGGAAACAATGTAGATGAAATGTGACATTGAACGAGAATAATCTGGCATTACGTTAGTTGGCTAACATAGTGATTGTGAAGGGAGTGAACAAGTGTGTTAGTGGTTCGTACACTGTAGCACTGCTAAAACTTTGTGTGTGTCTGCTCTGACACTGAGAGTGCTTTTTCACTTTTTCATTGTGCTGAAACGAGTTTGATATTACTGTGACATGGAGCGTCAGATTTGGACTCAGCTAAAGTCCTTATTCAATGTGCTTGACTTCTCTCCATTCTAAGTGAGTGCATTCTCAAAGTGTGAGAGTGCTGCCACGGTATCTCAGCATTGTTCTGTGACAGAGTAAGAGAAAGTAAAACTACTTTGCTGCTAACCCTAACCCAACCCTAACCCTATCACTATCCTGACGTTAATGCAAAACTGAAACCAAAACCGAGTGGGAATACTATTACAATCCTAACACTAACAGAAACACTAGCACAAAAACTAACGCTAAAACGAACACTTCCTCCTCACCCCGCACTCTTCCTACACGTAACATCAGAGGGAGAAACCGACACTAACCTAAAGTCCTGAGTTAGTATTTGTGAATGTTGTGTTTCTATAAGTTACTTCTATGGCAAATGCGAGTGTACTGTAAGCATGATTGAGGATACCGTGAAAATGTTTGAGAAGGCAGATAGAGAGTAGGTGACAGTGCTTTCTTTCTGTTCTTGAGTACAATTACAACATTTCCAGAACAAGAACACTATATGATTTCATGCAATACAGGATCAGAACGTGAATACACTGTGCCACCATGAGACTATTAGCGTGAGTGATGGAAATCACATTGTGAGTGCATTGTTAGTGGTAGTCTTTCGACTCTCTGTGCCACAAAGCTCTGAGGCTGATAGATTCTGTGTGACATTATTGTTGAGTGTTTGGAAGTAGCGCTTTAGTTTTGGGATATTCTGTGTGTTTTTGGACACAACGTAGGTGAGTTAGGAATCAATGTAGACGAAATGTGACATTGAACGAGAATAATCTGGCATTACGTTAGTTGGCTAACATAGTGATTGTGAAGGGAGTGAACCAGTGTGTTAGTGGTTCGTACACTGTAGCACTGCTAAAACGTTGTGTGTGTCTGCTCTGACACTGAGAGTGCTTTTTCACTTTGTCATTGTGCTAAAACGAGTTTGATATTGCTGTGACATGGAGCGTCAGATTTGGACTCAGCTAAAGTCCTTATTCAATGTGCTTGACTTCTCTCCATTCTAAGTGAGTGCATTCTCAAAGTGTGAGAGTGCTGCCACGGTATCTCAGCATTGTTCTTTGACAGAGTAAGACAAAGTAAAACTACTTTGCTGCTAACCCTAACCCTAACCCTAAGCCAACTCTAACTCTAACCCTAACCCTAACCCTATCACTATCCCGACGTTAATGCAAAACTGAAACCGAAACCGATTGGGAATACTATTACAATCCTAACACTAACAGAAACAGTAGCACAAACACTAATGCCAAAACGAACACTTCCTCCTACCCCGCACTCTTCCTACACGTAACATGAGAGGGAGAAACTGACACTACCCTAGATTCCTGAATTAGTATTTGTGAATGTTGTGTTTCTCCGAGTTACTTTTTTGGCAAATGCAAGTGTACCGTAAGCATGATTGAGGATACCGTGAAAATGTTTGAGACGGCAGATAGAGAGGGGGTGACAGTGCTTTCTTTCTGTTCTTGAATACAATTACAACATTTCCAGAACAAGAACACTATGTGATTTCATGCAACACAGGATCAGAATGTGAATACACTGTGCCACCATGAGACTATTAGCGTGAGTGATGGAAATCACGTTGCGAGTGCATTGTTAGTGGTAGTCTTTCGACTCTCTGTGCCACAAAGCTCTGAGGCTGATAGATTCTATGTGACATTATTGTTGAGTGTTTGGAAGTAGCACTTTAGTTTTGGGATATTCTGCGTGTTTTTGTACACAACGTAGGTGAGTTAGGAAACAATGTAGATGAAATGTGACATTGAACGAGAATAATCTGGCATTACGTTAGTTGGCTAACATAGTGATTGTGAAGGGAGTGAACAAGTGTGTTAGTGGTTCGTACACTGTAGCACTGCTAAAACTTTGTGTGTGTCTGCTCTGACACTGAGAGTGCTTTTTCACTTTGTCATTGTGCTGAAACGAGTTTGATATTGCTGTGACATGGAGCGTCAGATTTGGACTCAGCTAAAGTCCTTATTCAATGTGCTTGACTTCTCTCCATTCTAAGTGAGTGCATTCTCAAAGTGTGAGAGTGCTGCCACGGTATCTCAGCATTGTTCTGTGACAGAATAAGAGAAAGTAAAACTACTTTGCTGCTAACCCTAACCCAACCCTAACCCTATCACTATCCTGACGTTAATGCAAAACTGAAACCGAAACCGAGTGGGAATACTATTACAATCCTAACACTAACAGAAACACTAGCACAAAAACTAACGCTAAAACGAACACTTCCTCCTCACCCCGCACTCTTCCTACACGTAACATCAGAGGGAGAAACCGACACTAACCTAAAGTCCTGAGTTAGTATTTGTGAATGTTGTGTTTCTATAAGTTACTTCTATGGCAAATGCGAGTGTACTGTAAGCATGATTGAGGATACCGTGAAAATGTTTGAGAAGGCAGATAGAGAGTAGGTGACAGTGCTTTCTTTCTGTTCTTGAGTACAATTACAACATTTCCAGAACAAGAACACTATATGATTTCATGCAATACAGGATCAGAACGTGAATATACTGTGCAATCATGAGACTATTAGCGTGAGTGATGGAAATCACATTGTGAGTGCATTGTTAGTGGTAGTCTTTCGACTCTCTGTGCCACAAAGCTCTGAGGCTGATAGTTTCTGTGTGACATTATTGTTGAGTGTTTGGAAGTAGCGCTTTAGTTTTGGGATATTCTGTGTGTTTTTGGAAACAACGTAGGTGAGTTAGGAATCAATGTAGATGAAATGTGACATTGAACGAGAATAATCTGGCATTACGTTAGTTGGCTAACATAGTGATTGTGAAGGGAGTGAACCAGTGTGTTAGTGGTTCGTACACTGTAGCACTGCTAAAACGTTGTGTGTGTCTGCTCTGACACTGAGAGTGCTTTTTCACTTTGTCATTGTGCTGAAACGAGTTTGATATTGCTGTGACATGGAGCGTCAGATTTGGACTCAGCTAAAATCCTTATTCAATGTGCTTGACTTCTCTCCATTCTAAGTGAGTGCATTCTCAAAGTGTGAGAGTGCTTCCACGGTATCTCAGCTTTGTTCTTTGACAGAGTAAGAGAAAGTAAAACTACTTTGCTGCTAACCCTAACCCTAACCCTAAGCCAACTCTAACTCTAACCCTAACCCTAACCCTATCACTATCCCGACGTTAATGCAAAACTGAAACCGAAACCGAGTGGGAATACTATTACAATCCTAACACTAACAGAAACAGTAGCACAAACACTAATGCCAAAACGAACACTTCCTCCTACCCCGCACTCTTCCTACACGTAACATGAGAGGGAGAAACTGACACTACCCTAGATTCCTGAATTAGTATTTGTGAATGTTGTGTTTCTACGAGTTACTTTTTTGGCAAATGCAAGTGTACCGTAAGCATGATTGAGGATACCGTGAAAATGTTTGAGACGGCAGATAGAGAGTGGGTGACAGTGCTTTCTTTCTGTTCTTGAATACAATTACAACATTTCCAGAACAAGAACACTATGTGATTTCATGCAACACAGGATCAGAACGTGAATACACTGTGCCACCATGAGACTATTAGCGTGAGTGATGGAAATCACATTGCGAGTGCATTGTTAGTGGTAGTCTTTCGACTCTCTGTGCCACAAAGCTCTGAGGCTGATAGATTCTATGTGACATTATTGTTGAGTGTTTGGAAGTAGCACTTTAGTTTTGGGATATTCTGCGTGTTTTTGTACACAACGTAGGTGAGTTAGGAAACAATGTAGATGAAATGTGACATTGAACGAGAATAATCTGGCATTACGTTAGTTGGCTAACATAGTGATTGTGAAGGGAGTGAACAAGTGTGTTAGTGGTTCGTACACTGTAGCACTGCTAAAACTTTGTGTGTGTCTGCTCTGACACTGAGAGTGCTTTTTCACTTTGTCATTGTGCTGAAACGAGTTTGATATTGCTGTGACATGGAGCGTCAGATTTGGACTCAGCTAAAGTCCTTATTCAATGTGCTTGACTTCTCTCCATTCTAAGTGAGTGCATTCTCAAAGTGTGAGAGTGCTGCCACGGTATCTCAGCATTGTTCTGTGACAGAATAAGAGAAAGTAAAACTACTTTGCTGCTAACCCTAACCCAACCCTAACCCTATCACTATCCTGACGTTAATGCAAAACTGAAACCGAAACCGAGTGGGAATACTATTACAATCCTAACACTAACAGAAACACTAGCACAAAAACTAACGCTAAAACGAACACTTCCTCCTCACCCCGCATCTTCCTACACGTAACATCAGAGGGAGAAACCGACACTAACCTAAAGTCCTGAGTTAGTATTTGTGAATGTTGTGTTTCTATAAGTTACTTCTATGGCAAATGCGAGTGTACTGTAAGCATGATTGAGGATACCGTGAAAATGTTTGAGAAGGCAGATAGAGAGTAGGGGGACAGTGCTTTCTTTCTGTTCTTGAGTACAATTACAACATTTCCAGAACAAGAACACTATATGATTTCATGCAACACAGGATGAGAACGTGAATACACTGTGCCACCATGAGACTATTAGCGTGAGTGATGGAAATCACATTGCGAGTGCATTGTTAGTGGTAGTCTTTCGACTCTCTGTGCCACAAAGCTCTGAGGCTGATAGATTCTGTGTGACATTATTGTTGAGTGTTTGGAAGTAGCGCTTTAGTTTTGGGATATTCTGTGTGTTTTTGGAAACAACGTAGGTGAGTTAGGAATCAATGTAGATGAAATGTGACATTGAACGAGAATAATCTGGCATTACGTTAGTTGGCTAACATAGTGATTGTGAAGGGAGTGAACCAGTGTGTTAGTGGTTCGTACACTGTAGCACTGCTAAAACGTTGTGTGTGTCTGCTCTGACACTGAGAGTGCTTTTTCACTTTGTCATTGTGCTGAAACGAGTTTGATATTGCTGTGACATGGAGCGTCAGATTTGGACTCAGCTAAAGTCCTTATTCAATGTGCTTGACTTCTCTCCATTCTAAGTGAGTGCATTCTCAAAGTGTGAGAGTGCTGCCACGGTATCTCAGCATTGTTCTGTGACAGAATAAGAGAAAGTAAAACTACTTTGCTGCTAACCCTAACCCAACCCTAACCCTATCACTATCCTGACGTTAATGCAAAACTGAAACCAAAACCGAGTGGGAATACTATTACAATCCTAACACTAACAGAAACACTAGCACAAAAACTAACGCTAAAACGAACACTTCCTCCTCACCCCGCACTCTTCCTACACGTAACATCAGAGGGAGAAACCGACACTAACCTAAAGTCCTGAGTTAGTATTTGTGAATGTTGTGTTTCTATAAGTTACTTCTATGGCAAATGCGAGTGTACTGTAAGCATGATTGAGGATACCGTGAAAATGTTTGAGAAGGCAGATAGAGAGTAGGGGACAGTGCTTTCTTTCTGTTCTTGAGTACAATTACAACATTTCCAGAACAAGAACACTATATGATTTCATGCAACACAGGATGAGAACGTGAATACACTGTGCCACCATGAGACTATTAGCGTGAGTGATGGAAATCACATTGCGAGTGCATTGTTAGTGGTAGTCTTTCGACTCTCTGTGCCACAAAGCTCTGAGGCTGATAGATTCTGTGTGACATTATTGTTGAGTGTTTGGAAGTAGCGCTTTAGTTTTGGGATATTCTGTGTGTTTTTGGAAACAACGTAGGTGAGTTAGGAATCAATGTAGATGAAATGTGACATTGAACGAGAATAATCTGGCATTACGTTAGTTGGCTAACATAGTGATTGTGAAGGGAGTGAACCAGTGTGTTAGTGGTTCGTACACTGTAGCACTGCTAAAACGTTGTGTGTGTCTGCTCTGACACTGAGAGTGCTTTTTCACTTTGTCATTGTGCTGAAACGAGTTTGATATTGCTGTGACATGGAGCGTCAGATTTGGACTCAGCTAAAGTCCTTATTCAATGTGCTTGACTTCTCTCCATTCTAAGTGAGTGCATTCTCAAAGTGTGAGAGTGCTGCCACGGTATCTCAGCATTGTTCTGTGACAGAATAAGAGAAAGTAAAACTACTTTGCTGCTAACCCCTAACCCAACCCTAACCCTATCACTATCCTGACGTTAATGCAAAACTGAAACCGAAACCGAGTGGGAATACTATTACAATCCTAACACTAACAGAAACACTAGCACAAAAACTAACGCTAAAACGAACACTTCCTCCTCACCCCGCACTCTTCCTACACGTAACATCAGAGGGAGAAACCGACACTAACCTAAAGTCCTGAGTTAGTATTTGTGAATGTTGTGTTTCTATAAGTTACTTCTATGGCAAATGCGAGTGTACTGTAAGCATGATTGAGGATACCGTGAAAATGTTTGAGAAGGCAGATAGAGAGTAGGGGACAGTGCTTTCTTTCTGTTCTTGAGTACAATTACAACATTTCCAGAACAAGAACACTATATGATTTCATGCAACACAGGATGAGAACGTGAATACACTGTGCCACCATGAGACTATTAGCGTGAGTGATGGAAATCACATTGCGAGTGCATTGTTAGTGGTAGTCTTTCGACTCTCTGTGCCACAAAGCTCTGAGGCTGATAGATTCTGTGTGACATTATTGTTGAGTGTTTGGAAGTAGCGCTTTAGTTTTGGGATATTCTGTGTGTTTTTGGAAACAACGTAGGTGAGTTAGGAATCAATGTAGATGAAATGTGACATTGAACGAGAATAATCTGGCATTACGTTAGTTGGCTAACATAGTGATTGTGAAGGGAGTGAACCAGTGTGTTAGTGGTTCGTACACTGTAGCACTGCTAAAACGTTGTGTGTGTCTGCTCTGACACTGAGAGTGCTTTTTCACTTTGTCATTGTGCTGAAACGAGTTTGATATTGCTGTGACATGGAGCGTCAGATTTGGACTCAGCTAAAGTCCTTATTCAATGTGCTTGACTTCTCTCCATTCTAAGTGAGTGCATTCTCAAAGTGTGAGAGTGCTGCCACGGTATCTCAGCATTGTTCTGTGACAGAATAAGAGAAAGTAAAACTACTTTGCTGCTAACCCTAACCCAACCCTAACCCTATCACTATCCTGACGTTAATGCAAAACTGAAACCAAAACCGAGTGGGAATACTATTACAATCCTAACACTAACAGAAACACTAGCACAAAAACTAACGCTAAAACGAACACTTCCTCCCTCACCCCGCACTCTTCCTACACGTAACATCAGAGGGAGAAACCGACACTAACCTAAAGTCCTGAGTTAGTATTTGTGAATGTTGTGTTTCTATAAGTTACTTCTATGGCAAATGCGAGTGTACTGTAAGCATGATTGAGGATACCGTGAAAATGTTTGAGAAGGCAGATAGAGAGTAGGGGACAGTGCTTTCTTTCTGTTCTTGAGTACAATTACAACATTTCCAGAACAAGAACACTATATGATTTCATGCAACACAGGATGAGAACGTGAATACACTGTGCCACCATGAGACTATTAGCGTGAGTGATGGAAATCACATTGCGAGTGCATTGTTAGTGGTAGTCTTTCGACTCTCTGTGCCACAAAGCTCTGAGGCTGATAGATTCTGTGTGACATTATTGTTGAGTATTTGGAAGTAGCGCTTTAGTTTTGGGATATTCTGTGTGTTTTTGGAAACAACGTAGGTGAGTTAGGAATCAATGTAGATGAAATGTGACATTGAACGAGAATAATCTGGCATTACGTTAGTTGGCTAACATAGTGATTGTGAAGGGAGTGAACCAGTGTGTTAGTGGTTCGTACACTGTAGCACTGCTAAAACGTTGTGTGTGTCTGCTCTGACACTGAGAGTGCTTTTTCACTTTGTCATTGTGCTGAAACGAGTTTGATATTGCTGTGACATGGAGCGTCAGATTTGGACTCAGCTAAAGTCCTTATTCAATGTGCTTGACTTCTCTCCATTCTAAGTGAGTGCATTCTCAAAGTGTGAGAGTGCTGCCACGGTATCTCATCTTTGTTCTTTGACAGAGTAAGACAAAGTAAAACTACTTTGCTGCTAACCCTAACCCTAACCCTAAGCCAACTCTAACTCTAACCCTAACCCTAACCCTATCACTATCCCGACGTTAATGCAAAACTGAAACCGAAACCGAGTGGGAATACTATTACAATCCTAACACTAACAGAAACAGTAGCACAAAAACTAATGCCAAAACGAACACTTCCTCCTACCCCCGCACTCTTCCTACACGTAACATGAGAGGGAGAAACTGACACTACCCTAGATTCCTGAATTAGTATTTGTGAATGTTGTGTTTCTACGAGTTACTTTTTTTGGCAAATGCAAGTGTACCGTAAGCATGATTGAGGATACCGTGAAAATGTTTGAGACGGCAGATAGAGAGGGGGTGACAGTGCTTTCTTTCTGTTCTTGAATACAATTACAACATTTCCAGAACAAGAACACTATGTGATTTCATGCAACACAGGATCAGAACGTGAATACACTGTGCCACCATGAGACTATTAGCGTGAGTGATGGAAATCACATTGCGAGTGCATTGTTAGTGGTAGTCTTTCGACTCTCTGTGCCACAAAGCTCTGAGGCTGATAGATTCTATGTGACATTATTGTTGAGTGTTTGGAAGTAGCACTTTAGTTTTGGGATATTCTGCGTGTTTTTGTACACAACGTAGGTGAGTTAGGAAACAATGTAGATGAAATGTGACATTGAACGAGAATAATCTGGCATTACGTTAGTTGGCTAACATAGTGATTGTGAAGGGAGTGAACAAGTGTGTTAGTGGTTCGTACACTGTAGCACTGCTAAAACTTTGTGTGTGTCTGCTCTGACACTGAGAGTGCTTTTTCACTTTGTCATTGTGCTGAAACGAGTTTGATATTGCTGTGACATGGAGCGTCAGATTTGGACTCAGCTAAAGTCCTTATTCAATGTGCTTGACTTCTCTCCATTCTAAGTGAGTGCATTCTCAAAGTGTGAGAGTGCTGCCACGGTATCTCAGCATTGTTCTGTGACAGAATAAGAGAAAGTAAAACTACTTTGCTGCTAACCCTAACCCAACCCTAACCCTATCACTATCCTGACGTTAATGCAAAACTGAAACCGAAACCGAGTGGGAATACTATTACAATCCTAACACTAACAGAAACACTAGCACAAAAACTAACGCTAAAACGAACACTTCCTCCTCACCCCGCACTCTTCCTACACGTAACATCAGAGGGAGAAACCGACACTAACCTAAAGTCCTGAGTTAGTATTTGTGAATGTTGTGTTTCTATAAGTTACTTCTATGGCAAATGCGAGTGTACTGTAAGCATGATTGAGGATACCGTGAAAATGTTTGAGAAGGCAGATAGAGAGTAGGTGACAGTGCTTTCTTTCTGTTCTTGAGTACAATTACAACATTTCCAGAACAAGAACACTATATGATTTCATGCAACACAGGATGAGAACGTGAATACACTGTGCCACCATGAGACTATTAGCGTGAGTGATGGAAATCACATTGCGAGTGCATTGTTAGTGGTAGTCTTTCGACTCTCTGTGCCACAAAGCTCTGAGGCTGATAGATTCTGTGTGACATTATTGTTGAGTGTTTGGAAGTAGCGCTTTAGTTTTGGGATATTCTGTGTGTTTTTGGAAACAACGTAGGTGAGTTAGGAATCAATGTAGATGAAATGTGACATTGAACGAGAATAATCTGGCATTACGTTAGTTGGCTAACATAGTGATTGTGAAGGGAGTGAACCAGTGTGTTAGTGGTTCGTACACTGTAGCACTGCTAAAACGTTGTGTGTGTCTGCTCTGACACTGAGAGTGCTTTTTCACTTTGTCATTGTGCTGAAACGAGTTTGATATTGCTGTGACATGGAGCGTCAGATTTGGACTCAGCTAAAGTCCTTATTCAATGTGCTTGACTTCTCTCCATTCTAAGTGAGTGCATTCTCAAAGTGTGAGAGTGCTGCCACGGTATCTCAGCATTGTTCTGTGACAGAATAAGAGAAAGTAAAACTACTTTGCTGCTAACCCTAACCCAACCAACCCTAACCCTATCACTATCCCGACGTTAATGCAAAACTGAAACCAAAACCGAGTGGGAATACTATTACAATCCTAACACTAACAGAAACACTAGCACAAAAACTAACGCTAAAACGAACACTTCCTCCTCACCCCGCACTCTTCCTACACGTAACATCAGAGGGAGAAACCGACACTAACCTAAAGTCCTGAGTTAGTATTTGTGAATGTTGTGTTTCTATAAGTTACTTCTATGGCAAATGCGAGTGTACTGTAAGCATGATTGAGGATACCGTGAAAATGTTTGAGAAGGCAGATAGAGAGTAGGGGACAGTGCTTTCTTTCTGTTCTTGAGTACAATTACAACATTTCCAGAACAAGAACACTATATGATTTCATGCAACACAGGATGAGAACGTGAATACACTGTGCCACCATGAGACTATTAGCGTGAGTGATGGAAATCACATTACGAGTGCATTGTTAGTGGTAGTCTTTCGACTCTCTGTGCCACAAAGCTCTGAGGCTGATAGATTCTGTGTGACATTATTGTTGAGTGTTTGGAAGTAGCGCTTTAGTTTTGGGATATTCTGTGTGTTTTTGGAAACAACGTAGGTGAGTTAGGAATCAATGTAGATGAAATGTGACATTGAACGAGAATAATCTGGCATTACGTTAGTTGGCTAACATAGTGATTGTGAAGGGAGTGAACCAGTGTGTTAGTGGTTCGTACACTGTAGCACTGCTAAAACGTTGTGTGTGTCTGCTCTGACACTGAGAGTGCTTTTTCACTTTGTCATTGTGCTGAAACGAGTTTGATATTGCTGTGACATGGAGCGTCAGATTTGGACTCAGCTAAAGTCCTTATTCAATGTGCTTGACTTCTCTCCATTCTAAGTGAGTGCATTCTCAAAGTGTGAGAGTGCTGCCACGGTATCTCAGCATTGTTCTGTGACAGAATAAGAGAAAGTAAAACTACTTTGCTGCTAACCCTAACCCAACCCTAACCCTATCACTATCCCCGACGTTAATGCAAAACTGAAACCGAAACCGAGTGGGAATACTATTACAATCCTAACACTAACAGAAACACTAGCACAAAAACTAACGCTAAAACGACCACTTCCTCCTCACCCCGCACTCTTCCTACATGTAACATCAGAGGGAGAAACCGACACTAACCTAAAGTCCTGAGTTAGTATTTGTGAATGTTGTGTTTCTATAAGTTACTTCTATGGCAAATGCGAGTGTACTGTAAGCATGATTGAGGATACCGTGAAAATGTTTGAGAAGGCAGATAGAGAGTAGGTGACAGTGCTTTCTTTCTGTTCTTGAGTACAATTACAACATTTCCAGAACAAGAACACTATATGATTTCATGCAACACAGGATGAGAACGTGAATACACTGTGCCACCATGAGACTATTAGCGTGAGTGATGGAAATCACATTGCGAGTGCATTGTTAGTGGTAGTCTTTCGACTCTCTGTGCCACAAAGCTCTGAGGCTGATAGATTCTGTGTGACATTATTGTTGAGTGTTTGGAAGTAGCGCTTTAGTTTTGGGATATTCTGTGTGTTTTTGGAAACAACGTAGGTGAGTTAGGAATCAATGTAGATGAAATGTGACATTGAACGAGAATAATCTGGCATTACGTTAGTTGGCTAACATAGTGATTGTGAAGGGGAGTGAACCAGTGTGTTAGTGGTTCGTACACTGTAGCACTGCTAAAACGTTGTGTGTGTCTGCTCTGACACTGAGAGTGCTTTTTCACTTTGTCATTGTGCTGAAACGAGTTTGATATTGCTGTGACATGGAGCGTCAGATTTGGACTCAGCTAAAGTCCTTATTCAATGTGCTTGACTTCTCTCCATTCTAAGTGAGTGCATTCTCAAAGTGTGAGAGTGCTGCCACGGTATCTCATCTTTGTTCTTTGACAGAGTAAGAGAAAGTAAAACTACTTTGCTGCTAACCCTAACCCTAACCCTAAGCCAACTCTAACTCTAACCCTAACCCTAACCCTATCACTATCCCGACGTTAATGCAAAACTGAAACCGAAACCGAGTGGGAATACTATTACAATCCTAACACTAACAGAAACACTAGCACAAAAACTAATGCCAAACGAACACTTCCTCCTCACCCCGCACTCTTCCTACACGTAACATGAGAGGGAGAAACTGACACTACCCTAGATTCCTGAATTAGTATTTGTGAATGTTGTGTTTCTACGAGTTACTTTTTTGGCAAATGCAAGTGTACCGTAAGCATGATTGAGGATACCGTGAAAATGTTTGAGACGGCAGATAGAGAGTGGGTGACAGTGCTTTCTTTCTGTTCTTGAATACAATTACAACATTTCCAGAACAAGAACACTATGTGATTTCATGCAACACAGGATCAGAACGTGAATACACTGTGCCACCATGAGACTATTAGCGTGAGTGATGGAAATCACATTGCGAGTGCATTGTTAGTGGTAGTCTTTCGACTCTCTGTGCCACAAAGCTCTGAGGCTGATAGATTCTGTGTGACATTATTGTTGAGTGTTTGGAAGTAGCGCTTTAGTTTTGGGATATTCTGTGTGTTTTTGGAAACAACGTAGGTGAGTTAGGAATCAATGTAGACGAAATGTGACATTGAACGAGAATAATCTGGCATTACGTTAGTTGGCTAACATAGTGATTGTGAAGGGAGTGAACCAGTGTGTTAGTGGTTCGTACACTGTAGCACTGCTAAAACGTTGTGTGTGTCTGCTCTGACACTGAGAGTGCTTTTTCACTTTGTCATTGTGCTGAAACGAGTTTGATATTGCTGTGACATGGAGCGTCAGATTTGGACTCAGCTAAAGTCCTTATTCAATGTGCTTGACTTCTCTCCATTCTAAGTGAGTGCATTCTCAAAGTGTGAGAGTGCTTCCACGGTATCTCAGCTTTGTTCTTTGACAGAGTAAGAGAAAGTAAAACTACTTTGCTGCTAACCCTAACCCTAACCCTAAGCCAACTCTAACTCTAACCCTAACCCTAACCCTATCACTATCCCGACGTTAATGCAAAACTGAAACCGAAACCGAGTGGGAATACTATTACAATCCTAACACTAACAGAAACACTAGCACAAAAACTAACGCTAAAACGACCACTTCCTCCTCACCCCGCACTCTTCCTACATGTAACATCAGAGGGAGAAACCGACACTAACCTAAAGTCCTGAGTTAGTATTTGTGAATGTTGTGTTTCTATAAGTTACTTCTATGGCAAATGCGAGTGTACTGTAAGCATGATTGAGGATACCGTGAAAATGTTTGAGAAGGCAGATAGAGAGTAGGTGACAGTGCTTTCTTTCTGTTCTTGAGTACAATTACAACATTTCCAGAACAAGAACACTATATGATTTCATGCAACACAGGATGAGAACGTGAATACACTGTGCCACCATGAGACTATTAGCGTGAGTGATGGAAATCACATTGCGAGTGCATTGTTAGTGGTAGTCTTTCGACTCTCTGTGCCACAAAGCTCTGAGGCTGATAGATTCTGTGTGACATTATTGTTGAGTGTTTGGAAGTAGCGCTTTAGTTTTGGGATATTCTGTGTGTTTTTGGAAACAACGTAGGTGAGTTAGGAATCAATGTAGATGAAATGTGACATTGAACGAGAATAATCTGGCATTACGTTAGTTGGCTAACATAGTGATTGTGAAGGGAGTGAACCAGTGTGTTAGTGGTTCGTACACTGTAGCACTGCTAAAACGTTGTGTGTGTCTGCTCTGACACTGAGAGTGCTTTTTCACTTTGTCATTGTGCTGAAACGAGTTTGATATTGCTGTGACATGGAGGCGTCAGATTTGGACTCAGCTAAAGTCCTTATTCAATGTGCTTGACTTCTCTCCATTCTAAGTGAGTGCATTCTCAAAGTGTGAGAGTGCTGCCACGGTATCTCATCTTTGTTCTTTGACAGAGTAAGACAAAGTAAAACTACTTTGCTGCTAACCCTAACCCTAACCCTAAGCCAACTCTAACTCTAACCCTAACCCTAACCCTATCACTATCCCGACGTTAATGCAAAACTGAAACCGAAACCGAGTGGGAATACTATTACAATCCTAACACTAACAGAAACACTAGCACAAAAACTAATGCCAAACGAACACTTCCTCCTACCCCGCACTCTTCCTACACGTAACATGAGAGGGAGAAACTGACACTACCCTAGATTCCTGAATTAGTATTTGTGAATGTTGTGTTTCTACGAGTTACTTTTTTGGCAAATGCAAGTGTACCGTAAGCATGATTGAGGATACCGTGAAAATGTTTGAGACGGCAGATAGAGAGTGGGTGACAGTGCTTTCTTTCTGTTCTTGAATACAATTACAACATTTCCAGAACAAGAACACTATGTGATTTCATGCAACACAGGATCAGAACGTGAATACACTGTGCCACCATGAGACTATTAGCGTGAGTGATGGAAATCACATTGCGAGTGCATTGTTAGTGGTAGTCTTTCGACTCTCTGTGCCACAAAGCTCTGAGGCTGATAGATTCTGTGTGACATTATTGTTGAGTGTTTGGAAGTAGCGCTTTAGTTTTGGGATATTCTGTGTGTTTTTGGAAACAACGTAGGTGAGTTAGGAATCAATGTAGACGAAATGTGACATTGAACGAGAATAATCTGGCATTACGTTAGTTGGCTAACATAGTGATTGTGAAGGGAGTGAACCAGTGTGTTAGTGGTTCGTACACTGTAGCACTGCTAAAACGTTGTGTGTGTCTGCTCTGACACTGAGAGTGCTTTTTCACTTTGTCATTGTGCTGAAACGAGTTTGATATTGCTGTGACATGGAGCGTCAGATTTGGACTCAGCTAAAGTCCTTATTCAATGTGCTTGACTTCTCTCCATTCTAAGTGAGTGCATTCTCAAAGTGTGAGAGTGCTTCCACGGTATCTCAGCTTTGTTCTTTGACAGAGTAAGAGAAAGTAAAACTACTTTGCTGCTAACCACCCTAACCCTAAGCCCTAAGCCAACTCTAACTCTAACCCTAACCCTAACCCTATCACTATCCCGACGTTAATGCAAAACTGAAACCGAAACCGAGTGGGAATACTATTACAATCCTAACACTAACAGAAACACTAGCACAAAATCTAACGCTAAAACGAACACTTCCTCCTCACCCCACACTCTTCCTACACATAACATCAGAGGGAGAAACCGACACTAACCTAAAGTCCTGAGTTAGTATTTGTGAATGTTGTGTTTCTATAAATTACTTCTATGGCCAATGCGAGTGTACTGTAAGCATGATTGAGGATACCGTGAAAATGTTTGAGAAGGCAGATAGAGAGTAGGTGACAGTGCTTTCTTTCTGTTCTTGAGTACAATTACAACATTTCCAGAACAAGAACACTATATGATTTCATGCAATACAGGATGAGAACGTGAATACACTGTGCCACCATGAGACTATTAGCGTGAGTGATGGAAATCACATTGCGAGTGCATTGTTAGTGGTAGTCTTTCGACTCTCTGTGCCACAAAGCTCTGAGGCTGATAGATTCTGTGTGACATTATTGTTGAGTGTTTGGAAGTAGCGCTTTAGTTTTGGGATATTGTGTGTTTTTGGAAACACCGTAGGTGAGTTAGGAATCAATGTAGATGAAATGTGACATTGAACGAGAATAATCTGGCATTACGTTAGTTGGCTAACATAGTGATTGTGAAGGGAGTGAACCAGTGTGTTAGTGGTTCGTACACTGTAGCACTGCTAAAACGTTGTGTGTGTCTGCTCTGACACTGAGAGTGCTTTTTCACTTTGTCATTGTGCTGAAACGAGTTTGATATTGCTGTGACATGGAGCGTCAGATTTGGACTCAGCTAAAGTCCTTATTCAATGTGCTTGACTTCTCTCCATTCTAAGTGAGTGCATTCTCAAAGTGTGAGAGTGCTTCCACGGTATCTCAGCTTTGTTCTTTGACAGAGTAAGAGAAAGTAAAACTACTTTGCTGCTAACCCTAACCCTAACCCTAGGCCAACTCTAACTCTAACCCTAACCCTAACCCTATCACTATCCCGACGTTAATGCAAAACTGAAACCGAAACCGAGTGGGAATACTATTACAATCCTAACACTAACAGAAACAGTAGCACAAAAACTAATGCCAAAACGAACACTTCCTCCAACCCCGCACTCTTCCTACACGTAACATGAGAGGGAGAAACTGACACTACCCTAGATTCCTGAATTAGTATTTGTGAATGTTGTGTTTCTATGAGTTACTTTTTTGGCAAATGCAAGTGTACGGTAAGCATGATTGAGGATACCGTGAAAATGTTTGAGACGGCAGATAGAGAGTGGGTGACAGTGCTTTCTTTCTGTTCTTGAATACAATTACAACATTTCCAGAACAAGAACACTATGTGATTTCATGCAACACAGGATCAGAACGTGAATACACTGTGCCACCATGAGACTATTAGAGTGAGTGATGGAAATCACATTGCGAGTGCATTGTTAGTGGTAGTCTTTCGACTCTCTGTGCCACAAAGCTCTGAGGCTGATAGATTCTGTGTGACATTATTGTTGAGTGTTTGGAAGTAGCACTTTAGTTTTGGGATATTCTGCGTGTTTTTGGACACAACGTAGGTGAGTTAGGAAACAATGTAGATGAAATGTGACATTGAACGAGAATAATCTGGCATTACGTTAGTTAGCTAACATAGTGATTGTGAAGGGAGTGAACCAGTGTGTTAGTGGTTCATACACTGTAGCACTGCTTAAAACTTTGTGTGTGTCTGCTCTGACACTGAGAGTGCTTTTTCACTTTGTCATTTTGCTGAAACGAGTTTGATATTGCTGTGACATGGAGGCGTCAGATTTGGACTCAGCTAAAGTCCTTATTCAATGTGCTTGACTTCTCTCCATTCTAAGTGAGTGCATTCTCAAAGTGTGAGAGTGCTGCCACGGTATCTCAGCATTGTTCTGTGACAGAGTAAGAGAAAGTAAAACTACTTTGCTGCTAACCCTAACCCAACCCTAACCCTATCACTATCCTGATGTTAATGCAAAACTGAAACCGAAACCGAGTGGGAATACTATTACAATCCTAACACTAACAGAAACACTAGCACAAAAACTAACGCTAAAACGACCACTTCCTCCTCACCCCGCACTCTTCCTACACATAACATCAGAGGGAGAAACCGACACTAACCTAAAGTCCTGAGTTAGTATTTGTGAATGTTGTGTTTCTATAAGTTACTTCTATGGCAAATGCGAGTGTACTGTAAGCATGATTGAGGATACCGTGAAAATGTTTGAGAAGGCAGATAGAGAGTAGGTGACAGTGCTTTCTTTCTGTTCTTGAGTACAATTACAACATTTCCAGAACAAGAACACTATATGATTTCATGCAATACAGGATGAGAACGTGAATACACTGTGCCACCATGAGACTATTAGCGTGAGTGATGGAAATCACATTGCGAGTGCATTGTTAGTGGTAGTCTTTCGACTCTCTGTGCCACAAAGCTCTGAGGCTGATAGATTCTGTGTGACATTATTGTTGAGTGTTTGGAAGTAGCGCTTTAGTTTTGGGATATTGTGTGTTTTTGGAAACACCGTAGGTGAGTTAGGAATCAATGTAGATGAAATGTGACATTGAACGAGAATAATCTGGCATTACGTTAGTTGGCTAACATAGTGATTGTGAAGGGAGTGAACCAGTGTGTTAGTGGTTCGGTACACTGTAGCACTGCTAAAAACGTTGTGTGTGTCTGCTCTGACACTGAGAGTGCTTTTTCACTTTGTCATTGTGCTGAAACGAGTTTGATATTGCTGTGACATGGAGCGTCAGATTTGGACTCAGCTAAAGTCCTTATTCAATGTGCTTGACTTCTCTCCATTCTAAGTGAGTGCATTCTCAAAGTGTGAGAGTGCTTCCACGGTATCTCAGCTTTGTTCTTTGACAGAGTAAGAGAAAGTAAAACTACTTTGCTGCTAACCCTAACCCTAACCCTAGGCCAACTCTAACTCTAACCCTAACCCTAACCCTATCACTATCCCGACGTTAATGCAAAACTGAAACCGAAACCGAGTGGGAATACTATTACAATCCTAACACTAACAGAAACAGTAGCACAAAAACTAATGCCAAAACGAACACTTCCTCCAACCCCGCACTCTTCCTACACGTAACATGAGAGGGAGAAACTGACACTACCCTAGATTCCTGAATTAGTATTTGTGAATGTTGTGTTTCTATGAGTTACTTTTTTGGCAAATGCAAGTGTACGGTAAGCATGATTGAGGATACCGTGAAAATGTTTGAGACGGCAGATAGAGAGTGGGTGACAGTGCTTTCTTTCTGTTCTTGAATACAATTACAACATTTCCAGAACAAGAACACTATGTGATTTCATGCAACACAGGATCAGAACGTGAATACACTGTGCCACCATGAGACTATTAGAGTGAGTGATGGAAATCACATTGCGAGTGCATTGTTAGTGGTAGTCTTTCGACTCTCTGTGCCACAAAGCTCTGAGGCTGATAGATTCTGGTTGACATTATTGTTGAGTGTTTGGAAGTAGCACTTTAGTTTTGGGATATTCTGCGTGTTTTTGGAGACAACGTAGGTGAGTTAGGAAACAATGTAGATGAAATGTGACATTGAACGAGAATAATCTGGCATTACGTTAGTTAGCTAACATAGTGATTGTGAAGGGAGTGAACCAGTGTGTTAGTGGTTCATACACTGTAGCACTGCTAAAACTTTGTGTGTCTGCTCTGACACTGAGAGTGCTTTTTCACTTTGTCATTTTGCTGAAACGAGTTTGATATTGCTGTGACATGGAGCGTCAGATTTGGACTCAGCTAAAGTCCTTATTCAATGTGCTTGACTTCTCTCCATTCTAAGTGAGTGCATTCTCAAAGTGTGAGAGTGCTGCCACGGTATCTCAGCATTGTTCTGTGACAGAGTAAGAGAAAGTAAAACTACTTTGCTGCTAACCCTAACCCAACCCTAACCCTATCACTATCCTGATGTTAATGCAAAACTGAAACCGAAACCGAGTGGGAATACTATTACAATCCTAACACTAACAGAAACACTAGCACAAAAACTAACGCTAAAACGACCACTTCCCTCCTCACCCCGCACTCTTCCTACACATAACATCAGAGGGAGAAACCGACACTAACCCTAAAGTCCTGAGTTAGTATTTGTGAATGTTGTGTTTCTATAAGTTACTTCTATGGCAAATGCGAGTGTACTGTAAGCATGATTGAGGATACCGTGAAAATGTTTGAGAAGGCAGATAGAGAGTAGGTGACAGTGCTTTCTTTCTGTTCTTGAGTACAATTACAACATTTCCAGAACAAGAACACTATATGATTTCATGCAATACAGGATGAGAACGTGAATACACTGTGCCACCATGAGACTATTAGCGTGAGTGATGGAAATCACATTGCGAGTGCATTGTTAGTGGTAGTCTTTCGACTCTCTGTGCCACAAAGCTCTGAGGCTGATAGATTCTGTGTGACATTATTGTTGAGTGTTTGGAAGTAGCGCTTTAGTTTTGGGATATTGTGTGTTTTTTGGAAACACCGTAGGTGAGTTAGGAATCAATGTAGATGAAATGTGACATTGAACGAGAATAATCTGGCATTACGTTAGTTGGCTAACATAGTGATTGTGAAGGGAGTGAACCAGTGTGTTAGTGGTTCGTACACTGTAGCACTGCTAAAACGTTGTGTGTGTCTGCTCTGACACTGAGAGTGCTTTTTCACTTTGTCATTGTGCTGAAACGAGTTTGATATTGCTGTGACATGGAGCGTCAGATTTGGACTCAGCTAAAGTCCTTATTCAATGTGCTTGACTTCTCTCCATTCTAAGTGAGTGCATTCTCAAAGTGTGAGAGTGCTTCCACGGTATCTCAGCTTTGTTCTTTGACAGAGTAAGAGAAAGTAAAACTACTTTGCTGCTAACCCTAACCCTAACCCTAGGCCAACTCTAACTCTAACCCTAACCCTAACCCTATCACTATCCCGACGTTAATGCAAAACTGAAACCGAAACCGAGTGGGAATACTATTACAATCCTAACACTAACAGAAACAGTAGCACAAAAACTAATGCCAAAACGAACACTTCCTCCAACCCCCGCACTCTTCCTACACGTAACATGAGAGGGAGAAACTGACACTACCCTAGATTCCTGAATTAGTATTTGTGAATGTTGTGTTTCTATGAGTTACTTTTTTGGCAAATGCAAGTGTACGGTAAGCATGATTGAGGATACCGTGAAAATGTTTGAGACGGCAGATAGAGAGTGGGTGACAGTGCTTTCTTTCTGTTCTTGAATACAATTACAACATTTCCAGAACAAGAACACTATGTGATTTCATGCAACACAGGATCAGAACGTGAATACACTGTGCCACCATGAGACTATTAGAGTGAGTGATGGAAATCACATTGCGAGTGCATTGTTAGTGGTAGTCTTTCGACTCTCTGTGCCACAAAGCTCTGAGGCTGATAGATTCTGGTTGACATTATTGTTGAGTGTTTGGAAGTAGCACTTTAGTTTTGGGATATTCTGCGTGTTTTTGGAGACAACGTAGGTGAGTTAGGAAACAATGTAGATGAAATGTGACATTGAACGAGAATAATCTGGCATTACGTTAGTTAGCTAACATAGTGATTGTGAAGGGAGTGAACCAGTGTGTTAGTGGTTCATACCTGTAGCACTGCTAAAACTTTGTGTGTGTCTGCTCTGACACTGAGAGTGCTTTTTCACTTTGTCATTTTGCTGAAACGAGTTTGATATTGCTGTGACATGGAGCGTCAGATTTGGACTCAGCTAAAGTCCTTATTCAATGTGCTTGACTTCTCTCCATTCTAAGTGAGTGCATTCTCAAAGTGTGAGAGTGCTGCCACGGTATCTCAGCATTGTTCTGTGACAGAGTAAGAGAAAGTAAAACTACTTTGCTGCTAACCCTAACCCAACCCTAACCCTATCACTATCCTGATGTTAATGCAAAACTGAAACCGAAACCGAGTGGGAATACTATTACAATCCTAACACTAACAGAAACACTAGCACAAAAACTAACGCTAAAACGACCACTTCCTCCTCACCCCGCACTCTTCCTACACGTAACATCAGAGGGAGAAACCGACACTAACCTAAAGTCCTGAGTTAGTATTTGTGAATGTTGTGTTTCTATAAGTTACTTCTATGGCAAATGCGAGTGTACTGTATGTAAGCATGATTGAGGATACCGTGAAAATGTTTGAGAAGGCATATAGAGAGTAGGTGACAGTGCTTTCTTTCTGTTCTTGAGTACAATTACAACATTTCCAGAACAAGAACACTATATGATTTCATGCAATACAGGATGAGAACGTGAATACACTGTGCCACCATGAGACTATTAGCGTGAGTGATGGAAATCACATTGCGAGTGCATTGTTAGTGGTAGGCTTTCGACTCTCTGTGCCACAAAGCTCTGAGGCTGATAGATTCTGTGTGACATTATTGTTGAGTGTTTGGAAGTAGCGCTTTAGTTTTGGGATATTGTGTGTTTTTGGAAACAACGTAGGTGAGTTAGGAATCAATGTAGATGAAATGTGACATTGAACGAGAATAATCTGGCATTACTTTAGTTGGCTAACATAGTGATTGTGAAGGGAGTGAACCAGTGTGTTAGTGGTTCGTACACTGTAGCACTGCTAAAACGTTGTGTGTGTCTGCTCTGACACTGAGAGTGCTTTTTCACTTTGTCATTGTGCTGAAACGAGTTTGATATTGCTGTGACATGGAGCGTCAGATTTGGACTCAGCTAAAGTCCTTATTCAATGTGCTTGACTTCTCTCCATTCTAAGTGAGTGCATTCTCAAAGTGTGAGAGTGCTTCCACGGTATCTCAGCTTTGTTCTTTGACAGAGTAAGAGAAAGTAAAACTACTTTGCTGCTAACCCTAACCCTAACCCTAGGCCAACTCTAACTCTAACCCTAACCCTAACCCTATCACTATCCCGACGTTAATGCAAAACTGAAACCGAAACCGAGTGGGAATACTATTACAATCCTAACACTAACAGAAACAGTAGCACAAAAACTAATGCCAAAACGAACACTTCCTCCAACCCCGCACTCTTCCTACACGTAACATGAGAGGGAGAAACTGACACTACCCTAGATTCCTGAATTAGTATTTGTGAATGTTGTGTTTCTATGAGTTACTTTTTTGGCAAATGCAAGTGTACGGTAAGCATGATTGAGGATACCGTGAAAATGTTTGAGACGGCAGATAGAGAGTGGGTGACAGTGCTTTCTTTCTGTTCTTGAATACAATTACAACATTTCCAGAACAAGAACACTATGTGATTTCATGCAACACAGGATCAGAACGTGAATACACTGTGCCACCATGAGACTATTAGAGTGAGTGATGGAAATCACATTGCGAGTGCATTGTTAGTGGTAGTCTTTCGACTCTCTGTGCCACAAAGCTCTGAGGCTGATAGATTCTGGTTGACATTATTGTTGAGTGTTTGGAAGTAGCACTTTAGTTTTGGGATATTCTGCGTGTTTTTGGAGACAACGTAGGTGAGTTAGGAAACAATGTAGATGAAATGTGACATTGAACGAGAATAATCTGGCATTACGTTAGTTAGCTAACATAGTGATTGTGAAGGGAGTGAACCAGTGTGTTAGTGGTTCATACACTGTAGCACTGCTAAAACTTTGTGTGTGTCTGCTCTGACACTGAGAGTGCTTTTTCACTTTGTCATTTTGCTGAAACGAGTTTGATATTGCTGTGACATGGAGCGTCAGATTTGGACTCAGCTAAAGTCCTTATTCAATGTGCTTGACTTCTCTCCATTCTAAGTGAGTGCATTCTCAAAGTGTGAGAGTGCTGCCACGGTATCTCAGCATTGTTCTGTGACAGAGTAAGAGAAAGTAAAACTACTTTGCTGCTAACCCTAACCCAACCCTAACCCTATCACTATCCTGATGTTAATGCAAAACTGAAACCGAAACCGAGTGGGAATACTATTACAATCCTAACACTAACAGAAACACTAGCACAAAAACTAACGCTAAAACGACCACTTCCTCCTCACCCCCGCACTCTTCCTACACGTAACATCAGAGGGAGAAACCGACACTAACATAAAGTCCTGAGTTAGTATTTGTGAATGTTGTGTTTCTATAAGTTACTTCTATGGCAAATGCGAGTGTACTGTAAGCATGATTGAGGATACCGTGAAAATGTTTGAGAAGGCATATAGAGAGTAGGTGACAGTGCTTTCTTTCTGTTCTTGAGTACAATTACAACATTTCCAGAACAAGAACACTATATGATTTCATGCAATACAGGATGAGAACGTGAATACACTGTGCCACCATGAGACTATTAGCGTGAGTGATGGAAATCACATTGCGAGTGCATTGTTAGTGGTAGGCTTTCGACTCTCTGTGCCACAAAGCTCTGAGGCTGATAGATTCTGTGTGACATTATTGTTGAGTGTTTGGAAGTAGCGCTTTAGTTTTGGGATATTCTGTGTGTTTTTGGAAACAACGTAGGTGAGTTAGGAATCAATGTAGATGAAATGTGACATTGAACGAGAATAATCTGGCATTACGTTAGTTGGCTAACATAGTGATTGTGAAGGGAGTGAACCAGTGCGTTAGTGGTTCGTACACTGTAGCACTGCTAAAACGTTGTGTGTGTCTGCTCTGACACTGAGAGTGCTTTTTCACTTTGTCATTGTGCTGAAACGAGTTTGATATTGCTGTGACATGGAGCGTCAGATTTGGACTCAGCTAAAGTCCTTATTCAATGTGCTTGACTTCTCTCCATTCTAAGTGAGTGCATTCTCAAAGTGTGAGAGTGCTGCCACGGTATCTCATCTTTGTTCTGTGACAGAGTAAGACAAAGTAAAACTACTTTGCTGCTAACCCTAACCCTAACCCTAAGCCAACTCTAACTCTAACCCTAACCCTAACCCTATCACTATCCCGACCTTAATGCAAAACTGAAACCGAAACCGAGTGGGAATACTATTACAATCCTAACACTAACAGAAACAGTAGCACAAAACTAATGCCAAAACGAACACTTCCTCCAACCCCGCACTCTTCCTACACGTAACATGAGAGGGAGAAACTGACACTACCCTAGATTCCTGAATTAGTATTTGTGAATGTTGTGTTTCTATGAGTTACTTTTTTGGCAAATGCAAGTGTACGGTAAGCATGATTGAGGATACCGTGAAAATGTTTGAGACGGCAGATAGAGAGTGGGTGACAGTGCTTTCTTTCTGTTCTTGAATACAATTACAACATTTCCAGAACAAGAACACTATGTGATTTCATGCAACACAGGATCAGAACGTGAATACACTGTGCCACCATGAGACTATTAGAGTGAGTGATGGAAATCACATTGCGAGTGCATTGTTAGTGGTAGTCTTTCGACTCTCTGTGCCACAAAGCTCTGAGGCTGATAGATTCTGTGTGACATTATTGTTGAGTGTTTGGAAGTAGCACTTTAGTTTTGGGATATTCTGCGTGTTTTTGGACACAACGTAGGTGAGTTAGGAAACAATGTAGATGAAATGTGACATTGAACGAGAATAATCTGGCATTACGTTAGTTAGCTAACATAGTGATTGTGAAGGGAGTGAACCAGTGTGTTAGTGGTTCATACACTGTAGCACTGCTAAAACTTTGTGTGTGTCTGCTCTGACACTGAGAGTGCTTTTTCACTTTGTCATTTTGCTGA
Organism: Phodopus roborovskii; assembly: GCF_943737965.1. Taxonomy (NCBI): domain Eukaryota; kingdom Metazoa; phylum Chordata; class Mammalia; order Rodentia; family Cricetidae; genus Phodopus; species Phodopus roborovskii. Next base: position 40,154 of record NW_026125907.1, on the reverse strand, counting down.
AACGAGTTTGATATTGCTGTGACATGGAGCGTCAGATTTGGACTCAGCTAAAGTCCTTATTCAATGTGCTTGACTTCTCTCCATTCTAAGTGAGTGCATTCTCAAAGTGTGAGAGTGCTGCCACGGTATCTCAGCATTGTTCTGTGACAGAGTAAGAGAAAGTAAAACTACTTTGCTGCTAACCCTAACCCAACCCTAACCCTATCACTATCCTGATGTTAATGCAAAACTGAAACCGAAACCGAGTGGGAATACTATTACAATCCTAACACTAACAGAAACACTAGCACAAAAACTAACGCTAAAACGACCACTTCCTCCTCACCCCCGCACTCTTCCTACACATAACATCAGAGGGAGAAACCGACACTAACCTAAAGTCCTGAGTTAGTATTTGTGAATGTTGTGTTTCTATAAGTTACTTCTATGGCAAATGCGAGTGTACTGTAAGCATGATTGAGGATACCGTGAAAATGTTTGAGAAGGCAGATAGAGAGTAGGTGACAGTGCTTTCTTTCTGTTCTTGAGTACAATTACAACATTTCCAGAACAAGAACACTATATGATTTCATGCAATACAGGATGAGAACGTGAATACACTGTGCCACCATGAGACTATTAGCGTGAGTGATGGAAATCACATTGCGAGTGCATTGTTAGTGGTAGTCTTTCGACTCTCTGTGCCACAAAGCTCTGAGGCTGATAGATTCTGTGTGACATTATTGTTGAGTGTTTGGAAGTAGCGCTTTAGTTTTGGGATATTGTGTGTTTTTGGAAACACCGTAGGTGAGTTAGGAATCAATGTAGATGAAATGTGACATTGAACGAGAATAATCTGGCATTACGTTAGTTGGCTAACATAGTGATTGTGAAGGGAGTGAACCAGTGTGTTAGTGGTTCGTACACTGTAGCACTGCTAAAACGTTGTGTGTGTCTGCTCTGACACTGAGAGTGCTTTTTCACTTTGTCATTGTGCTGAAAACGAGTTTGATATTGCTGTGACATGGAGCGTCAGATTTGGACTCAGCTAAAGTCCTTATTCAATGTGCTTGACTTCTCTCCATTCTAAGTGAGTGCATTCTCAAAGTGTGAGAGTGCTTCCACGGTATCTCAGCTTTGTTCTTTGACAGAGTAAGAGAAAGTAAAACTACTTTGCTGCTAACCCTAACCCTAACCCTAGGCCAACTCTAACTCTAACCCTAACCCTAACCCTATCACTATCCCGACGTTAATGCAAAACTGAAACCGAAACCGAGTGGGAATACTATTACAATCCTAACACTAACAGAAACAGTAGCACAAAAACTAATGCCAAAACGAACACTTCCTCCAACCCCGCACTCTTCCTACACGTAACATGAGAGGGAGAAACTGACACTACCCTAGATTCCTGAATTAGTATTTGTGAATGTTGTGTTTCTATGAGTTACTTTTTTGGCAAATGCAAGTGTACGGTAAGCATGATTGAGGATACCGTGAAAATGTTTGAGACGGCAGATAGAGAGTGGGTGACAGTGCTTTCTTTCTGTTCTTGAATACAATTACAACATTTCCAGAACAAGAACACTATGTGATTTCATGCAACACAGGATCAGAACGTGAATACACTGTGCCACCATGAGACTATTAGAGTGAGTGATGGAAATCACATTGCGAGTGCATTGTTAGTGGTAGTCTTTCGACTCTCTGTGCCACAAAGCTCTGAGGCTGATAGATTCTGTGTGACATTATTGTTGAGTGTTTGGAAGTAGCACTTTAGTTTTGGGATATTCTGCGTGTTTTTGGACACAACGTAGGTGAGTTAGGAAACAATGTAGATGAAATGTGACATTGAACGAGAATAATCTGGCATTACGTTAGTTAGCTAACATAGTGATTGTGAAGGGAGTGAACCAGTGTGTTAGTGGTTCATACACTGTAGCACTGCTAAAACTTTGTGTGTGTCTGCTCTGACACTGAGAGTGCTTTTTCACTTTGTCATTTTGCTGAAACGAGTTTGATATTGCTGTGACATGGAGCGTCAGATTTGGACTCAGCTAAAGTCCTTTATTCAATGTGCTTGACTTCTCTCCATTCTAAGTGAGTGCATTCTCAAAGTGTGAGAGTGCTGCCACGGTATCTCAGCATTGTTCTGTGACAGAGTAAGAGAAAGTAAAACTACTTTGCTGCTAACCCTAACCCAACCCTAACCCTATCACTATCCTGATGTTAATGCAAAACTGAAACCGAAACCGAGTGGGAATACTATTACAATCCTAACACTAACAGAAACACTAGCACAAAAACTAACGCTAAAACGACCACTTCCTCCTCACCCCGCACTCTTCCTACACATAACATCAGAGGGAGAAACCGACACTAACCTAAAGTCCTGAGTTAGTATTTGTGAATGTTGTGTTTCTATAAGTTACTTCTATGGCAAATGCGAGTGTACTGTAAGCATGATTGAGGATACCGTGAAAATGTTTGAGAAGGCAGATAGAGAGTAGGTGACAGTGCTTTCTTTCTGTTCTTGAGTACAATTACAACATTTCCAGAACAAGAACACTATATGATTTCATGCAATACAGGATGAGAACGTGAATACACTGTGCCACCATGAGACTATTAGCGTGAGTGATGGAAATCACATTGCGAGTGCATTGTTAGTGGTAGTCTTTCGACTCTCTGTGCCACAAAGCTCTGAGGCTGATAGATTCTGTGTGACATTATTGTTGAGTGTTTGGAAGTAGCGCTTTAGTTTTGGGATATTGTGTGTTTTTGGAAACACCGTAGGTGAGTTAGGAATCAATGTAGATGAAATGTGACATTGAACGAGAATAATCTGGCATTACGTTAGTTGGCTAACATAGTGATTGTGAAGGGAGTGAACCAGTGTGTTAGTGGTTCGTACACTGTAGCACTGCTAAAACGTTGTGTGTGTCTGCTCTGACACTGAGAGTGCTTTTTCACTTTGTCATTGTGCTGAAACGAGTTTGATATTGCTGTGACATGGAGCGTCAGATTTGGACTCAGCTAAAGTCCTTATTCAATGTGCTTGACTTCTCTCCATTCTAAGTGAGTGCATTCTCAAAGTGTGAGAGTGCTTCCACGGTATCTCAGCTTTGTTCTTTGACAGAGTAAGAGAAAGTAAAACTACTTTGCTGCTAACCCTAACCCTAACCCTAGGCCAACTCTAACTCTAACCCTAACCCTAACCCTATCACTATCCCGACCTTAATGCAAAACTGAAACCGAAACCGAGTGGGAATACTATTACAATCCTAACACTAACAGAAACAGTAGCACAAAAACTAATGCCAAAACGAACACTTCCTCCAACCCCGCACTCTTCCTACACGTAACATGAGAGGGAGAAACTGACACTACCCTAGATTCCTGAATTAGTATTTGTGAATGTTGTGTTTCTATGAGTTACTTTTTTGGCAAATGCAAGTGTACGGTAAGCATGATTGAGGATACCGTGAAAATGTTTGAGACGGCAGATAGAGAGTGGGTGACAGTGCTTTCTTTCTGTTCTTGAATACAATTACAACATTTCCAGAACAAGAACACTATGTGATTTCATGCAACACAGGATCAGAACGTGAATACACTGTGCCACCATGAGACTATTAGAGTGAGTGATGGAAATCACATTGCGAGTGCATTGTTAGTGGTAGTCTTTCGACTCTCTGTGCCACAAAGCTCTGAGGCTGATAGATTCTGGTTGACATTATTGTTGAGTGTTTGGAAGTAGCACTTTAGTTTTGGGATATTCTGCGTGTTTTTGGAGACAACGTAGGTGAGTTAGGAAACAATGTAGATGAAATGTGACATTGAACGAGAATAATCTGGCATTACGTTAGTTAGCTAACATAGTGATTGTGAAGGGAGTGAACCAGTGTGTTAGTGGTTCATACACTGTAGCACTGCTAAAACTTTGTGTGTGTCTGCTCTGACACTGAGAGTGCTTTTTCACTTTGTCATTTTGCTGAAACGAGTTTGATATTGCTGTGACATGGAGCGTCAGATTTGGACTCAGCTAAAGTCCTTATTCAATGTGCTTGACTTCTCTCCATTCTAAGTGAGTGCATTCTCAAAGTGTGAGAGTGCTGCCACGGTATCTCAGCATTGTTCTGTGACAGAGTAAGAGAAAGTAAAACTACTTTGCTGCTAACCCTAACCCAACCCTAACCCTATCACTATCCTGATGTTAATGCAAAACTGAAACCGAAACCGAGTGGGAATACTATTACAATCCTAACACTAACAGAAACACTAGCACAAAAACTAACGCTAAAACGACCACTTCCTCCTCACCCCCGCACTCTTCCTACACGTAACATCAGAGGGAGAAACCGACACTAACCTAAAGTCCTGAGTTAGTATTTGTGAATGTTGTGTTTCTATAAGTTACTTCTATGGCAAATGCGAGTGTACTGTATGTAAGCATGATTGAGGATACCGTGAAAATGTTTGAGAAGGCATATAGAGAGTAGGTGACAGTGCTTTCTTTCTGTTCTTGAGTACAATTACAACATTTCCAGAACAAGAACACTATATGATTTCATGCAATACAGGATGAGAACGTGAATACACTGTGCCACCATGAGACTATTAGCGTGAGTGATGGAAATCACATTGCGAGTGCATTGTTAGTGGTAGGCTTTCGACTCTCTGTGCCACAAAGCTCTGAGGCTGATAGATTCTGTGTGACATTATTGTTGAGTGTTTGGAAGTAGCGCTTTAGTTTTGGGATATTCTGTGTGTTTTTGGAAACAACGTAGGTGAGTTAGGAATCAATGTAGATGAAATGTGACATTGAACGAGAATAATCTGGCATTACGTTAGTTGGCTAACATAGTGATTGTGAAGGGAGTGAACCAGTGCGTTAGTGGTTCGTACACTGTAGCACTGCTAAAAACGTTGTGTGTGTCTGCTCTGACACTGAGAGTGCTTTTTCACTTTGTCATTGTGCTGAAACGAGTTTGATATTGCTGTGACATGGAGCGTCAGATTTGGACTCAGCTAAAGTCCTTATTCAATGTGCTTGACTTCTCTCCATTCTAAGTGAGTGCATTCTCAAAGTGTGAGAGTGCTGCCACGGTATCTCATCTTTGTTCTTTGACAGAGTAAGACAAAGTAAAACTACTTTGCTGCTAACCCTAACCCTAACCCTAAGCCAACTCTAACTCTAACCCTAACCCTAACCCTATCACTATCCCGACGTTAATGCAAAACTGAAACCGAAACCGAGTGGGAATACTATTACAATCCTAACACTAACAGAAACAGTAGCACAAAAACTAATGCCAAAACGAACACTTCCTCCAACCCCGCACTCTTCCTACACGTAACATGAGAGGGAGAAACTGACACTACCCTAGATTCCTGAATTAGTATTTGTGAATGTTGTGTTTCTATGAGTTACTTTTTTGGCAAATGCAAGTGTACGGTAAGCATGATTGAGGATACCGTGAAAATGTTTGAGACGGCAGATAGAGAGTGGGTGACAGTGCTTTCTTTCTGTTCTTGAATACAATTACAACATTTCCAGAACAAGAACACTATGTGATTTCATGCAACACAGGATCAGAACGTGAATACACTGTGCCACCATGAGACTATTAGAGTGAGTGATGGAAATCACATTGCGAGTGCATTGTTAGTGGTAGTCTTTCGACTCTCTGTGCCACAAAGCTCTGAGGCTGATAGATTCTGTGTGACATTATTGTTGAGTGTTTGGAAGTAGCGCTTTAGTTTTGGGATATTCTGCGTGTTTTTGGACACAACGTAGGTGAGTTAGGAATCAATGTAGATGAAATGTGACATTGAACGAGAATAATCTGGCATTACGTTAGTTGGCTAACATAGTGATTGTGAAGGGAGTGAACCAGTGTGTTAGTGGTTCGTACACTGTAGCACTGCTAAAACGTTGTGTGTGTCTGCTCTGACACTGAGAGTGCTTTTTCACTTTGTCATTGTGCTGAAACGAGTTTGATATTGCTGTGACATGGAGCGTCAGATTTGGACTCAGCTAAAGTCCTTATTCAATGTGCTTGACTTCTCTCCATTCTAAGTGAGTGCATTCTCAAAGTGTGAGAGTGCTGCCACGGTATCTCAGCTTTGTTCTGTGACAGAGTAAGAGAAAGTAAAACTACTTTGCTGCTAACCCTAACCCTAACCCTAACCCAACCCTAACCCTATCACTATCCTGACGTTAATGCAAAACTGAAACCGAAACCGAGTGGGAATACTATTACAATCCTAACACTAACAGAAACACTAGCAAAAAAACTAACGCTAAAACGAACACTTCCTCCTCACCCCGTACTCTTCCTACACGTAACATCAGAGGGAGAAACTGACACTAACCTAAAGTCCTGAGTTAGTATTTGTGAATGTTGTGTTTCTATAAGTTACTTCTATGGCAAATGCGAGTGTACTGTAAGCATGATTGAGGATACCGTGAAAATGTTTGAGAAGGCAGATAGAGAGTAGGTGACAGTGCTTTCTTTCTGTTCTTGAGTACAATTACAACATTTCCAGAACAAGAACACTATGTGATTTCATGCAACACAGGATCAGAACGTGAATACACTGTGCCACCATGAGACTATTAGCGTGAGTGATGGAAATCACATTGCGAGTGCATTGTTAGTGGTAGTCTTTCGACTCTCTGTGCCACAAAGCTCTGAGGCTGATAGATTCTATGTGACATTATTGTTGAGTGTTTGGAAGTAGCACTTTAGTTTTGTGATGTTCTGCGTGTTTTTGGACACAACGTAGGTGAGTTAGGAAACAATGTAGATGAAATGTGACATTGAACGAGAATAATCTGGCATTACGTTAGTTGGCTAACATAGTGATTGTGAAGGGAGTGAACCAGTGTGTTAGTGGTTCGTACACTGTAGCACTGCTAAAACGTTGTGTGTGTCTGCTCTGACACTGAGAGTGCTTTTTCACTTTGTCATTGTGCTGAAACGAGTTTGATATTGCTGTGACATGGAGCGTCAGATTTGGACTCAGCTAAAGTCCTTATTCAATGTGCTTGACTTCTCTCCATTCTAAGTGAGTGCATTCTCAAAGTGTGAGAGTGCTGCCACGGTATCTCAGCATTGTTCTGTGACAGAGTAAGAGAAAGTAAAACTACTTTGCTGCTAACCCTAACCCAACCCCAACCCTAACCCTATCACTATCCTGATGTTAATGCAAAACTGAAACCGAAACCGAGTGGGAATACTATTACAATCCTAACACTAACAGAAACACTAGCACAAAAACTAACGCTAAAACGACCACTTCCTCCTCACCCCGCACTCTTCCTACACGTAACATCAGAGGGAGAAACCGACACTAACCTAAAGTCCTGAGTTAGTATTTGTGAATGTTGTTTTTCTATAAGTTACTTCTATGGCAAATGCGAGTGTACTGTAAGCATGATTGAGGATACCGTGAAAATGTTTGAGAAGGCAGATAGAGAGTAGGTGACAGTGCTTTCTTTCTGTTCTTGAGTACAATTACAACATTTCCAGAACAAGAACACTATATGATTTCATGCAATACAGGATCAGAACGTGAATACACTGTGCCACCATGAGACTATTAGCGTGAGTGATGGAAATCACATTGTGAGTGCATAGTTAGTGGTAGTCTTTCGACTCTCTGTGCCACAAAGCTCTGAGGCTGATAGATTCTGTGTGACATTATTGTTGAGTGTTTGGAAGTAGCGCTTTAGTTTTGGGATATTGTGTGTTTTTGGAAACAACGTAGGTGAGTTAGGAATCAATGTAGATGAAATGTGACATTGAACGAGAATAATCTGGCATTACTTTAGTTGGCTAACATAGTGATTGTGAAGGGAGTGAACCAGTGTGTTAGTGGTTCGTACACTGTAGCACTGCTAAAAACGTTGTGTGTGTCTGCTCTGACACTGAGAGTGCTTTTTCACTTTGTCATTGTGCTGAAACGAGTTTGATATTGCTGTGACATGGAGCGTCAGATTTGGACTCAGCTAAAGTCCTTATTCAATGTGCTTGACTTCTCTCCATTCTAAGTGAGTGCATTCTCAAAGTGTGAGAGTGCTTCCACGGTATCTCAGCTTTGTTCTTTGACAGAGTAAGAGAAAGTAAAACTACTTTGCTGCTAACCCTAACCCTAACCCTAGGCCAACTCTAACTCTAACCCTAACCCTAACCCTATCACTATCCCGACGTTAATGCAAAACTGAAACCGAAACCGAGTGGGAATACTATTACAATCCTAACACTAACAGAAACAGTAGCACAAAAACTAATGCCAAAACGAACACTTCCTCCAACCCAGCACTCTTCCTACACGTAACATGAGAGGGAGAAACTGACACTACCCTAGATTCCTGAATTAGTATTTGTGAATGTTGTGTTTCTATGAGTTACTTTTTTGGCAAATGCAAGTGTACGGTAAGCATGATTGAGGATACCGTGAAAATGTTTGAGACGGCAGATAGAGAGTGGGTGACAGTGCTTTCTTTCTGTTCTTGAATACAATTACAACATTTCCAGAACAAGAACACTATGTGATTTCATGCAACACAGGATCAGAACGTGAATACACTGTGCCACCATGAGACTATTAGAGTGAGTGATGGAAATCACATTGCGAGTGCATTGTTAGTGGTAGTCTTTCGACTCTCTGTGCCACAAAGCTCTGAGGCTGATAGATTCTGGTTGACATTATTGTTGAGTGTTTGGAAGTAGCACTTTAGTTTTGGGATATTCTGCGTGTTTTTGGAGACAACGTAGGTGAGTTAGGAAACAATGTAGATGAAATGTGACATTGAACGAGAATAATCTGGCATTACGTTAGTTAGCTAACATAGTGATTGTGAAGGGAGTGAACCAGTGTGTTAGTGGTTCATACACTGTAGCACTGCTAAAACTTTGTGTGTGTCTGCTCTGACACTGAGAGTGCTTTTTCACTTTGTCATTTTGCTGAAACGAGTTTGATATTGCTGTGACATGGAGCGTCAGATTTGGACTCAGCTAAAGTCCTTATTCAATGTGCTTGACTTCTCTCCATTCTAAGTGAGTGCATTCTCAAAGTGTGAGAGTGCTGCCACGGTATCTCAGCATTGTTCTGTGACAGAGTAAGAGAAAGTAAAACTACTTTGCTGCTAACCCTAACCCAACCCTAACCCTATCACTATCCTGATGTTAATGCAAAACTGAAACCGAAACCGAGTGGGAATACTATTACAATCCTAACACTAACAGAAACACTAGCACAAAAACTAACGCTAAAACGACCACTTCCTCCTCACCCCGCACTCTTCCTACACGTAACATCAGAGGGAGAAACCGACACTAACCTAAAGTCCTGAGTTAGTATTTGTGAATGTTGTGTTTCTATAAGTTACTTCTATGGCAAATGCGAGTGTACTGTAAGCATGATTGAGGATACCGTGAAAATGTTTGAGAAGGCATATAGAGAGTAGGTGACAGTGCTTTCTTTCTGTTCTTGAGTACAATTACAACATTTCCAGAACAAGAACACTATATGATTTCATGCAATACAGGATGAGAACGTGAATACACTGTGCCACCATGAGACTATTAGCGTGAGTGATGGAAATCACATTGCGAGTGCATTGTTAGTGGTAGGCTTTCGACTCTCTGTGCCACAAAGCTCTGAGGCTGATAGATTCTGTGTGACATTATTGTTGAGTGTTTGGAAGTAGCGCTTTAGTTTTGGGATATTCTGTGTGTTTTTGGAAACAACGTAGGTGAGTTAGGAATCAATGTAGATGAAATGTGACATTGAACGAGAATAATCTGGCATTACGTTAGTTGGCTAACATAGTGATTGTGAAGGGAGTGAACCAGTGCGTTAGTGGTTCGTACACTGTAGCACTGCTAAAACGTTGTGTGTGTCTGCTCTGACACTGAGAGTGCTTTTTCACTTTGTCATTGTGCTGAAACGAGTTTGATATTGCTGTGACATGGAGCGTCAGATTTGGACTCAGCTAAAGTCCTTATTCAATGTGCTTGACTTCTCTCCATTCTAAGTGAGTGCATTCTCAAAGTGTGAGAGTGCTGCCACGGTATCTCATCTTTGTTCTGTGACAGAGTAAGACAAAGTAAAACTACTTTGCTGCTAACCCTAACCCTAACCCTAAGCCAACTCTAACTCTAACCCTAACCCTAACCCTATCACTATCCCGACGTTAATGCAAAACTGAAACCGAAACCGAGTGGGAATACTATTACAATCCTAACACTAACAGAAACAGTAGCACAAAAACTAATGCCAAAACGAACACTTCCTCCAACCCCGCACTCTTCCTACACGTAACATGAGAGGGAGAAACTGACACTACCCTAGATTCCTGAATTAGTATTTGTGAATGTTGTGTTTCTATGAGTTACTTTTTTGGCAAATGCAAGTGTACGGTAAGCATGATTGAGGATACCGTGAAAATGTTTGAGACGGCAGATAGAGAGTGGGTGACAGTGCTTTCTTTCTGTTCTTGAATACAATTACAACATTTCCAGAACAAGAACACTATGTGATTTCATGCAACACAGGATCAGAACGTGAATACACTGTGCCACCATGAGACTATTAGAGTGAGTGATGGAAATCACATTGCGAGTGCATTGTTAGTGGTAGTCTTTCGACTCTCTGTGCCACAAAGCTCTGAGGCTGATAGATTCTGTGTGACATTATTGTTGAGTGTTTGGAAGTAGCACTTTAGTTTTGGGATATTCTGCGTGTTTTTGGACACAACGTAGGTGAGTTAGGAAACAATGTAGATGAAATGTGACATTGAACGAGAATAATCTGGCATTACGTTAGTTAGCTAACATAGTGATTGTGAAGGAGTGAACCAGTGTGTTAGTGGTTCATACACTGTAGCACTGCTAAAACTTTGTGTGTGTCTGCTCTGACACTGAGAGTGCTTTTTCACTTTGTCATTTTGCTGAAACGAGTTTGATATTGCTGTGACATGGAGCGTCAGATTTGGACTCAGCTAAAGTCCTTATTCAATGTGCTTGACTTCTCTCCATTCTAAGTGAGTGCATTCTCAAAGTGTGAGAGTGCTGCCACGGTATCTCAGCATTGTTCTGTGACAGAGTAAGAGAAAGTAAAACTACTTTGCTGCTAACCCTAACCCAACCCTAACCCTATCACTATCCTGATGTTAATGCAAAACTGAAACCGAAACCGAGTGGGAATACTATTACAATCCTAACACTAACAGAAACACTAGCACAAAAACTAACGCTAAAACGACCACTTCCTCCTCACCCCGCACTCTTCCTACACATAACATCAGAGGGAGAAACCGACACTAACCTAAAGTCCTGAGTTAGTATTTGTGAATGTTGTGTTTCTATAAGTTACTTCTATGGCAAATGCGAGTGTACTGTAAGCATGATTGAGGATACCGTGAAAATGTTTGAGAAGGCAGATAGAGAGTAGGTGACAGTGCTTTCTTTCTGTTCTTGAGTACAATTACAACATTTCCAGAACAAGAACACTATATGATTTCATGCAATACAGGATGAGAACGTGAATACACTGTGCCACCATGAGACTATTAGCGTGAGTGATGGAAATCACATTGCGAGTGCATTGTTAGTGGTAGTCTTTCGACTCTCTGTGCCACAAAGCTCTGAGGCTGATAGATTCTGTGTGACATTATTGTTGAGTGTTTGGAAGTAGCGCTTTAGTTTTGGGATATTGTGTGTTTTTGGAAACACCGTAGGTGAGTTAGGAATCAATGTAGATGAAATGTGACATTGAACGAGAATAATCTGGCATTACGTTAGTTGGCTAACATAGTGATTGTGAAGGGAGTGAACCAGTGTGTTAGTGGTTCGGTACACTGTAGCACTGCTAAAACGTTGTGTGTGTCTGCTCTGACACTGAGAGTGCTTTTTCACTTTGTCATTGTGCTGAAACGAGTTTGATATTGCTGTGACATGGAGCGTCAGATTTGGACTCAGCTAAAGTCCTTATTCAATGTGCTTGACTTCTCTCCATTCTAAGTGAGTGCATTCTCAAAGTGTGAGAGTGCTTCCACGGTATCTCAGCTTTGTTCTTTGACAGAGTAAGAGAAAGTAAAACTACTTTGCTGCTAACCCTAACCCTAACCCTAACCCAACCCTAACCCTATCACTATCCTGACGTTAATGCAAAACTGAAACCGAAACCGAGTGGGAATACTATTACAATCCTAACACTAACAGAAACACTAGCAAAAAAACTAACGCTAAAACGAACACTTCCTCCTCACCCCGTACTCTTCCTACACGTAACATCAGAGGGAGAAACTGACACTAACCTAAAGTCCTGAGTTAGTATTTGTGAATGTTGTGTTTCTATAAGTTACTTCTATGGCAAATGCGAGTGTACTGTAAGCATGATTGAGGATACCGTGAAAATGTTTGAGAAGGCAGATAGAGAGTAGGTGACAGTGCTTTCTTTCTGTTCTTGAGTACAATTACAACATTTCCAGAACAAGAACACTATGTGATTTCATGCAACACAGGATCAGAACGTGAATACACTGTGCCACCATGAGACTATTAGCGTGAGTGATGGAAATCACATTGCGAGTGCATTGTTAGTGGTAGTCTTTCGACTCTCTGTGCCACAAAGCTCTGAGGCTGATAGATTCTATGTGACATTATTGTTGAGTGTTTGGAAGTAGCACTTTAGTTTTGTGATGTTCTGCGTGTTTTTGGACACAACGTAGGTGAGTTAGGAAACAATGTAGATGAAATGTGACATTGAACGAGAATAATCTGGCATTACGTTAGTTGGCTAACATAGTGATTGTGAAGGGAGTGAACCAGTGTGTTAGTGGTTCGTACACTGTAGCACTGCTAAAACGTTGTGTGTGTCTGCTCTGACACTGAGAGTGCTTTTTCACTTTGTCATTGTGCTGAAACGAGTTTGATATTGCTGTGACATGGAGCGTCAGATTTGGACTCAGCTAAAGTCCTTATTCAATGTGCTTGACTTCTCTCCATTCTAAGTGAGTGCATTCTCAAAGTGTGAGAGTGCTGCCACGGTATCTCAGCATTGTTCTGTGACAGAGTAAGAGAAAGTAAAACTACTTTGCTGCTAACCCTAACCCAACCCTAACCCTATCACTATCCTGACGTTAATGCAAAACTGAAACCGAAACCGAGTGGGAATACTATTACAATCCTAACACTAACAGAAACACTAGCACAAAAACTAACGCTAAAACGAACACTTCCTCCTCACCCCGCACTCTTCCTACACGTAACATCAGAGGGAGAAACCGACACTAACCTAAAGTCCTGAGTTAGTATTTGTGAATGTTGTTTTTCTATAAGTTACTTCTATGGCAAATGCGAGTGTACTGTAAGCATGATTGAGGATACCGTGAAAATGTTTGAGAAGGCAGATAGAGAGTAGGTGACAGTGCTTTCTTTCTGTTCTTGAGTACAATTACAACATTTCCAGAACAAGAACACTATATGATTTCATGCAATACAGGATCAGAACGTGAATACACTGTGCCACCATGAGACTATTAGCGTGAGTGATGGAAATCACATTGTGAGTGCATAGTTAGTGGTAGTCTTTCGACTCTCTGTGCCACAAAGCTCTGAGGCTGATAGATTCTGTGTGACATTATTGTTGAGTGTTTGGAAGTAGCGCTTTAGTTTTGGGATATTGTGTGTTTTTGGAAACAACGTAGGTGAGTTAGGAATCAATGTAGATGAAATGTGACATTGAACGAGAATAATCTGGCATTACTTTAGTTGGCTAACATAGTGATTGTGAAGGGAGTGAACCAGTGTGTTAGTGGTTCGTACACTGTAGCACTGCTAAAACGTTGTGTGTGTCTGCTCTGACACTGAGAGTGCTTTTTCACTTTGTCATTGTGCTGAAACGAGTTTGATATTGCTGTGACATGGAGCGTCAGATTTGGACTCAGCTAAAGTCCTTATTCAATGTGCTTGACTTCTCTCCATTCTAAGTGAGTGCATTCTCAAAGTGTGAGAGTGCTTCCACGGTATCTCAGCTTTGTTCTTTGACAGAGTAAGAGAAAGTAAAACTACTTTGCTGCTAACCCTAACCCTAACCCTAGGCCAACTCTAACTCTAACCCTAACCCTAACCCTATCACTATCCCGACGTTAATGCAAAACTGAAACCGAAACCGAGTGGGAATACTATTACAATCCTAACACTAACAGAAACAGTAGCACAAAAACTAATGCCAAAACGAACACTTCCTCCAACCCAGCACTCTTCCTACACGTAACATGAGAGGGAGAAACTGACACTACCCTAGATTCCTGAATTAGTATTTGTGAATGTTGTGTTTCTATGAGTTACTTTTTTGGCAAATGCAAGTGTACGGTAAGCATGATTGAGGATACCGTGAAAATGTTTGAGACGGCAGATAGAGAGTGGGTGACAGTGCTTTCTTTCTGTTCTTGAATACAATTACAACATTTCCAGAACAAGAACACTATGTGATTTCATGCAACACAGGATCAGAACGTGAATACACTGTGCCACCATGAGACTATTAGAGTGAGTGATGGAAATCACATTGCGAGTGCATTGTTAGTGGTAGTCTTTCGACTCTCTGTGCCACAAAGCTCTGAGGCTGATAGATTCTGTGTGACATTATTGTTGAGTGTTTGGAAGTAGCACTTTAGTTTTGGGATATTCTGCGTGTTTTTGGACACAACGTAGGTGAGTTAGGAAACAATGTAGATGAAATGTGACATTGAACGAGGAATAATCTGGCATTACGTTAGTTAGCTAACATAGTGATTGTGAAGGGAGTGAACCAGTGTGTTAGTGGTTCATACACTGTAGCACTGCTAAAACTTTGTGTGTGTCTGCTCTGACACTGAGAGTGCTTTTTCACTTTGTCATTTTGCTGAAACGAGTTTGATATTGCTGTGACATGGAGCGTCAGATTTGGACTCAGCTAAAGTCCTTATTCAATGTGCTTGACTTCTCTCCATTCTAAGTGAGTGCATTCTCAAAGTGTGAGAGTGCTGCCACGGTATCTCAGCATTGTTCTGTGACAGAGTAAGAGAAAGTAAAACTACTTTGCTGCTAACCCTAACCCAACCCTAACCCTATCACTATCCTGATGTTAATGCAAAACTGAAACCGAAACCGAGTGGGAATACTATTACAATCCTAACACTAACAGAAACACTAGCACAAAAACTAACGCTAAAACGACCACTTCCTCCTCACCCCCGCACTCTTCCTACACGTAACATCAGAGGGAGAAACCGACACTAACCTAAAGTCCTGAGTTAGTATTTGTGAATGTTGTGTTTCTATAAGTTACTTCTATGGCAAATGCGAGTGTACTGTAAGCATGATTGAGGATACCGTGAAAATGTTTGAGAAGGCATATAGAGAGTAGGTGACAGTGCTTTCTTTCTGTTCTTGAGTACAATTACAACATTTCCAGAACAAGAACACTATATGATTTCATGCAATACAGGATGAGAACGTGAATACACTGTGCCACCATGAGACTATTAGCGTGAGTGATGGAAATCACATTGCGAGTGCATTGTTAGTGGTAGGCTTTCGACTCTCTGTGCCACAAAGCTCTGAGGCTGATAGATTCTGTGTGACATTATTGTTGAGTGTTTGGAAGTAGCGCTTTAGTTTTGGGATATTCTGTGTGTTTTTGGAAACAACGTAGGTGAGTTAGGAATCAATGTAGATGAAATGTGACATTGAACGAGAATAATCTGGCATTACGTTAGTTGGCTAACATAGTGATTGTGAAGGGAGTGAACCAGTGCGTTAGTGGTTCGTACACTGTAGCACTGCTAAAACGTTGTGTGTGTCTGCTCTGACACTGAGAGTGCTTTTTCACTTTGTCATTGTGCTGAAACGAGTTTGATATTGCTGTGACATGGAGCGTCAGATTTGGACTCAGCTAAAGTCCTTATTCAATGTGCTTGACTTCTCTCCATTCTAAGTGAGTGCATTCTCAAAGTGTGAGAGTGCTGCCACGGTATCTCATCTTTGTTCTTTGACAGAGTAAGACAAAGTAAAACTACTTTGCTGCTAACCCTAACCCTAACCCTAAGCCAACTCTAACTCTAACCCTAACCCTAACCCTATCACTATCCCGACGTTAATGCAAAACTGAAACCGAAACCGAGTGGGAATACTATTACAATCCTAACACTAACAGAAACAGTAGCACAAAAACTAATGCCAAAACGAACACTTCCTCCAACCCCGCACTCTTCCTACACGTAACATGAGAGGGAGAAACTGACACTACCCTAGATTCCTGAATTAGTATTTGTGAATGTTGTGTTTCTATGAGTTACTTTTTTTGGCAAATGCAAGTGTACGGTAAGCATGATTGAGGATACCGTGAAAATGTTTGAGACGGCAGATAGAGAGTGGGTGACAGTGCTTTCTTTCTGTTCTTGAATACAATTACAACATTTCCAGAACAAGAACACTATGTGATTTCATGCAACACAGGATCAGAACGTGAATACACTGTGCCACCATGAGACTATTAGAGTGAGTGATGGAAATCACATTGCGAGTGCATTGTTAGTGGTAGTCTTTCGACTCTCTGTGCCACAAAGCTCTGAGGCTGATAGATTCTGTGTGACATTATTGTTGAGTGTTTGGAAGTAGCGCTTTAGTTTTGGGATATTCTGCGTGTTTTTGGACACAACGTAGGTGAGTTAGGAATCAATGTAGATGAAATGTGACATTGAACGAGAATAATCTGGCATTACGTTAGTTGGCTAACATAGTGATTGTGAAGGGAGTGAACCAGTGTGTTAGTGGTTCGTACACTGTAGCACTGCTAAAACTTTGTGTGTGTCTGCTCTGACACTGAGAGTGCTTTTTCACTTTGTCATTGTGCTGAAACGAGTTTGATATTGCTGTGACATGGAGCGTCAGATTTGGACTCAGCTAAAGTCCTTATTCAATGTGCTTGACTTCTCTCCATTCTAAGTGAGTGCATTCTCAAAGTGTGAGAGTGCTGCCACGGTATCTCAGCTTTGTTCTGTGACAGAGTAAGAGAAAAGTAAAACTACTTTGCTGCTAACCCTAACCCTAACCCTAACCCAACCCTAACCCTATCACTATCCTGACGTTAATGCAAAACTGAAACCGAAACCGAGTGGGAATACTATTACAATCCTAACACTAACAGAAACACTAGCAAAAAAACTAACGCTAAAACCAGACACTTCCTCCTCACCCCGTACTCTTCCTACACGTAACATCAGAGGGAGAAACTGACACTAACCTAAAGTCCTGAGTTAGTATTTGTGAATGTTGTGTTTCTATAAGTTACTTCTATGGCAAATGCGAGTGTACTGTAAGCATGATTGAGGATACCGTGAAAATGTTTGAGAAGGCAGATAGAGAGTAGGTGACAGTGCTTTCTTTCTGTTCTTGAGTACAATTACAACATTTCCAGAACAAGAACACTATGTGATTTCATGCAACACAGGATCAGAACGTGAATACACTGTGCCACCATGAGACTATTAGCGTGAGTGATGGAAATCACATTGCGAGTGCATTGTTAGTGGTAGTCTTTCGACTCTCTGTGCCACAAAGCTCTGAGGCTGATAGATTCTATGTGACATTATTGTTGAGTGTTTGGAAGTAGCACTTTAGTTTTGTGATGTTCTGCGTTTTTTGGACACAACGTAGGTGAGTTAGGAAACAATGTAGATGAAATGTGACATTGAACGAGAATAATCTGGCATTACGTTAGTTGGCTAACATAGTGATTGTGAAGGGAGTGAACCAGTGTGTTAGTGGTTCGTACACTGTAGCACTGCTAAAACGTTGTGTGTGTCTGCTCTGACACTGAGAGTGCTTTTTCACTTTGTCATTGTGCTGAAACGAGTTTGATATTGCTGTGACATGGAGCGTCAGATTTGGACTCAGCTAAAGTCCTTATTCAATGTGCTTGACTTCTCTCCATTCTAAGTGAGTGCATTCTCAAAGTGTGAGAGTGCTGCCACGGTATCTCAGCATTGTTCTGTGACAGAGTAAGAGAAAGTAAAACTACTTTGCTGCTAACCCTAACCCAACCCCAACCCTAACCCTATCACTATCCTGATGTTAATGCAAAACTGAAACCGAAACCGAGTGGGAATACTATTACAATCCTAACACTAACAGAAACACTAGCACAAAAACTAACGCTAAAACGACCACTTCCTCCTCACCCCGCACTCTTCCTACACGTAACATCAGAGGGAGAAACCGACACTAACCTAAAGTCCTGAGTTAGTATTTGTGAATGTTGTTTTTCTATAAGTTACTTCTATGGCAAATGCGAGTGTACTGTAAGCATGATTGAGGATACCGTGAAAATGTTTGAGAAGGCAGATAGAGAGTAGGTGACAGTGCTTTCTTTCTGTTCTTGAGTACAATTACAACATTTCCAGAACAAGAACACTATATGATTTCATGCAATACAGGATCAGAACGTGAATACACTGTGCCACCATGAGACTATTAGCGTGAGTGATGGAAATCACATTGTGAGTGCATAGTTAGTGGTAGTCTTTCGACTCTCTGTGCCACAAAGCTCTGAGGCTGATAGATTCTGTGTGACATTATTGTTGAGTGTTTGGAAGTAGCGCTTTAGTTTTGGGATATTGTGTGTTTTTGGAAACAACGTAGGTGAGTTAGGAATCAATGTAGATGAAATGTGACATTGAACGAGAATAATCTGGCATTACTTTAGTTGGCTAACATAGTGATTGTGAAGGGAGTGAACCAGTGTGTTAGTGGTTCGTACACTGTAGCACTGCTAAAACGTTGTGTGTGTCTGCTCTGACACTGAGAGTGCTTTTTCACTTTGTCATTGTGCTGAAACGAGTTTGATATTGCTGTGACATGGAGCGTCAGATTTGGACTCAGCTAAAGTCCTTATTCAATGTGCTTGACTTCTCTCCATTCTAAGTGAGTGCATTCTCAAAGTGTGAGAGTGCTTCCACGGTATCTCAGCTTTGTTCTTTGACAGAGTAAGAGAAAGTAAAACTACTTTGCTGCTAACCCTAACCCTAACCCTAGGCCAACTCTAACTCTAACCCTAACCCTAACCCTATCACTATCCCGACGTTAATGCAAAACTGAAACCGGAAACCGAGTGGGAATACTATTACAATCCTAACACTAACAGAAACAGTAGCACAAAAACTAATGCCAAAACGAACACTTCCTCCAACCCAGCACTCTTCCTACACGTAACATGAGAGGGAGAAACTGACACTACCCTAGATTCCTGAATTAGTATTTGTGAATGTTGTGTTTCTATGAGTTACTTTTTTGGCAAATGCAAGTGTACGGTAAGCATGATTGAGGATACCGTGAAAATGTTTGAGACGGCAGATAGAGAGTGGGTGACAGTGCTTTCTTTCTGTTCTTGAATACAATTACAACATTTCCAGAACAAGAACACTATGTGATTTCATGCAACACAGGATCAGAACGTGAATACACTGTGCCACCATGAGACTATTAGAGTGAGTGATGGAAATCACATTGCGAGTGCATTGTTAGTGGTAGTCTTTCGACTCTCTGTGCCACAAAGCTCTGAGGCTGATAGATTCTGGTTGACATTATTGTTGAGTGTTTGGAAGTAGCACTTTAGTTTTGGGATATTCTGCGTGTTTTTGGAGACAACGTAGGTGAGTTAGGAAACAATGTAGATGAAATGTGACATTGAACGAGAATAATCTGGCATTACGTTAGTTAGCTAACATAGTGATTGTGAAGGAGTGAACCAGTGTGTTAGTGGTTCATACACTGTAGCACTGCTAAAACTTTGTGTGTGTCTGCTCTGACACTGAGAGTGCTTTTTCACTTTGTCATTGTGCTGAAACGAGTTTGATATTGCTGTGACATGGAGCGTCAGATTTGGACTCAGCTAAAGTCCTTATTCAATGTGCTTGACTTCTCTCCATTCTAAGTGAGTGCATTCTCAAAGTGTGAGAGTGCTGCCACGGTATCTCAGCATTGTTCTGTGACAGAGTAAGAGAAAGTAAAACTACTTTGCTGCTAACCCTAACCCAACCCTAACCCTATCACTATCCTGATGTTAATGCAAAACTGAAACCGAAACCGAGTGGGAATACTATTACAATCCTAACACTAACAGAAACACTAGCACAAAAACTAACGCTAAAACGACCACTTCCTCCTCACCCCGCACTCTTCCTACACGTAACATCAGAGGGAGAAACCGACACTAACCTAAAGTCCTGAGTTAGTATTTGTGAATGTTGTGTTTCTATAAGTTACTTCTATGGCAAATGCGAGTGTACTGTAAGCATGATTGAGGATACCGTGAAAATGTTTGAGAAGGCATATAGAGAGTAGGTGACAGTGCTTTCTTTCTGTTCTTGAGTACAATTACAACATTTCCAGAACAAGAACACTATATGATTTCATGCAATACAGGATGAGAACGTGAATACACTGTGCCACCATGAGACTATTAGCGTGAGTGATGGAAATCACATTGCGAGTGCATTGTTAGTGGTAGGCTTTCGACTCTCTGTGCCACAAAGCTCTGAGGCTGATAGATTCTGTGTGACATTATTGTTGAGTGTTTGGAAGTAGCGCTTTAGTTTTGGGATATTCTGTGTGTTTTTTGGAAACAACGTAGGTGAGTTAGGAATCAATGTAGATGAAATGTGACATTGAACGAGAATAATCTGGCATTACGTTAGTTGGCTAACATAGTGATTGTGAAGGGAGTGAACCAGTGCGTTAGTGGTTCGTACACTGTAGCACTGCTAAAACGTTGTGTGTGTCTGCTCTGACACTGAGAGTGCTTTTTCACTTTGTCATTGTGCTGAAACTTGAGTTTGATATTGCTGTGACATGGAGCGTCAGATTTGGACTCAGCTAAAGTCCTTATTCAATGTGCTTGACTTCTCTCCATTCTAAGTGAGTGCATTCTCAAAGTGTGAGAGTGCTGCCACGGTATCTCATCTTTGTTCTGTGACAGAGTAAGACAAAGTAAAACTACTTTGCTGCTAACCCTAACCCTAACCCTAAGCCAACTCTAACTCTAACCCTAACCCTAACCCTATCACTATCCCGACGTTAATGCAAAACTGAAACCGAAACCGAGTGGGAATACTATTACAATCCTAACACTAACAGAAACAGTAGCACAAAAACTAATGCCAAAACGAACACTTCCTCCAACCCCGCACTCTTCCTACACGTAACATGAGAGGGAGAAACTGACACTACCCTAGATTCCTGAATTAGTATTTGTGAATGTTGTGTTTCTATGAGTTACTTTTTTGGCAAATGCAAGTGTACGGTAAGCATGATTGAGGATACCGTGAAAATGTTTGAGACGGCAGATAGAGAGTGGGTGACAGTGCTTTCTTTCTGTTCTTGAATACAATTACAACATTTCCAGAACAAGAACACTATGTGATTTCATGCAACACAGGATCAGAACGTGAATACACTGTGCCACCATGAGACTATTAGAGTGAGTGATGGAAATCACATTGCGAGTGCATTGTTAGTGGTAGTCTTTCGACTCTCTGTGCCACAAAGCTCTGAGGCTGATAGATTCTGTGTGACATTATTGTTGAGTGTTTGGAAGTAGCACTTTAGTTTTGGGATATTCTGCGTGTTTTTGGACACAACGTAGGTGAGTTAGGAAACAATGTAGATGAAATGTGACATTGAACGAGAATAATCTGGCATTACGTTAGTTAGCTAACATAGTGATTGTGAAGGGAGTGAACCAGTGTGTTAGTGGTTCATACACTGTAGCACTGCTAAAACTTTGTGTGTGTCTGCTCTGACACTGAGAGTGCTTTTTCACTTTGTCATTTTGCTGAAACGAGTTTGATATTGCTGTGACATGGAGCGTCAGATTTGGACTCAGCTAAAGTCCTTATTCAATGTGCTTGACTTCTCTCCATTCTAAGTGAGTGCATTCTCAAAGTGTGAGAGTGCTGCCACGGTATCTCAGCATTGTTCTGTGACAGAGTAAGAGAAAGTAAAACTACTTTGCTGCTAACCCTAACCCAACCCTAACCCTATCACTATCCTGATGTTAATGCAAAACTGAAACCGAAACCGAGTGGGAATACTATTACAATCCTAACACTAACAGAAACACTAGCACAAAAACTAACGCTAAAACGACCACTTCCTCCTCACCCCCGCACTCTTCCTACACATAACATCAGAGGGAGAAACCGACACTAACCCTAAAGTCCTGAGTTAGTATTTGTGAATGTTGTGTTTCTATAAGTTACTTCTATGGCAAATGCGAGTGTACTGTAAGCATGATTGAGGATACCGTGAAAATGTTTGAGAAGGCAGATAGAGAGTAGGTGACAGTGCTTTCTTTCTGTTCTTGAGTACAATTACAACATTTCCAGAACAAGAACACTATATGATTTCATGCAATACAGGATGAGAACGTGAATACACTGTGCCACCATGAGACTATTAGCGTGAGTGATGGAAATCACATTGCGAGTGCATTGTTAGTGGTAGTCTTTCGACTCTCTGTGCCACAAAGCTCTGAGGCTGATAGATTCTGTGTGACATTATTGTTGAGTGTTTGGAAGTAGCGCTTTAGTTTTGGGATATTGTGTGTTTTTGGAAACACCGTAGGTGAGTTAGGGAATCAATGTAGATGAAATGTGACATTGAACGAGAATAATCTGGCATTACGTTAGTTGGCTAACATAGTGATTGTGAAGGGAGTGAACCAGTGTGTTAGTGGTTCGTACACTGTAGCACTGCTAAAACGTTGTGTGTGTCTGCTCTGACACTGAGAGTGCTTTTTCACTTTGTCATTGTGCTGAAACGAGTTTGATATTGCTGTGACATGGAGCGTCAGATTTGGACTCAGCTAAAGTCCTTATTCAATGTGCTTGACTTCTCTCCATTCTAAGTGAGTGCATTCTCAAAGTGTGAGAGTGCTTCCACGGTATCTCAGCTTTGTTCTTTGACAGAGTAAGAGAAAGTAAAACTACTTTGCTGCTAACCCTAACCCTAACCCTAACCCAACCCTAACCCTATCACTATCCTGACGTTAATGCAAAACTGAAACCGAAACCGAGTGGGAATACTATTACAATCCTAACACTAACAGAAACACTAGCAAAAAAACTAACGCTAAAGCGAACACTTCCTCCCTCACCCCGTACTCTTCCTACACGTAACATCAGAGGGAGAAACTGACACTAACCTAAAGTCCTGAGTTAGTATTTGTGAATGTTGTGTTTCTATAAGTTACTTCTATGGCAAATGCGAGTGTACTGTAAGCATGATTGAGGATACCGTGAAAATGTTTGAGAAGGCAGATAGAGAGTAGGTGACAGTGCTTTCTTTCTGTTCTTGAGTACAATTACAACATTTCCAGAACAAGAACACTATGTGATTTCATGCAACACAGGATCAGAACGTGAATACACTGTGCCACCATGAGACTATTAGCGTGAGTGATGGAAATCACATTGCGAGTGCATTGTTAGTGGTAGTCTTTCGACTCTCTGTGCCACAAAGCTCTGAGGCTGATAGATTCTATGTGACATTATTGTTGAGTGTTTGGAAGTAGCACTTTAGTTTTGTGATGTTCTGCGTGTTTTTGGACACAACGTAGGTGAGTTAGGAAACAATGTAGATGAAATGTGACATTGAACGAGAATAATCTGGCATTACGTTAGTTAGCTAACATAGTGATTGTGAAGGGAGTGAACCAGTGTGTTAGTGGTTCGGTACACTGTAGCACTGCTAAAACGTTGTGTGTGTCTGCTCTGACACTGAGAGTGCTTTTTCACTTTGTCATTGTGCTGAAACCAGTTTGATATTGCTGTGACATGGAGCGTCAGATTTGGACTCAGCTAAAGTCCTTATTCAATGTGCTTGACTTCTCTCCATTCTAAGTGAGTGCATTCTCAAAGTGTGAGAGTGCTGCCACGGTATCTCAGCATTGTTCTGTGACAGAGTAAGAGAAAGTAAAACTACTTTGCTGCTAACCCTAACCCAACCCTAACCCTATCACTATCCTGACGTTAATGCAAAACTGAAACCCGAAACCGAGTGGGAATACTATTACAATCCTAACACTAACAGAAACACTAGCACAAAAACTAACGCTAAAGCGAACACTTCCTCCCTCACCCCGCACTCTTCCTACACGTAACATCAGAGGGAGAAACCGACACTAACCTAAAGTCCTGAGTTAGTATTTGTGAATGTTGTTTTTCTATAAGTTACTTCTATGGCAAATGCGAGTGTACTGTAAGCATGATTGAGGATACCGTGAAAATGTTTGAGAAGGCAGATAGAGAGTAGGTGACAGTGCTTTCTTTCTGTTCTTGAGTACAATTACAACATTTCCAGAACAAGAACACTATATGATTTCATGCAATACAGGATCAGAACGTGAATACACTGTGCCACCATGAGACTATTAGCGTGAGTGATGGAAATCACATTGTGAGTGCATAGTTAGTGGTAGTCTTTCGACTCTCTGTGCCACAAAGCTCTGAGGCTGATAGATTCTGTGTGACATTATTGTTGAGTGTTTGGAAGTAGCGCTTTAGTTTTGGGATATTGTGTGTTTTTGGAAACAACGTAGGTGAGTTAGGAATCAATGTAGATGAAATGTGACATTGAACGAGAATAATCTGGCATTACTTTAGTTGGCTAACATAGTGATTGTGAAGGGAGTGAACCAGTGTGTTAGTGGTTCGTACACTGTAGCACTGCTAAAACGTTGTGTGTGTCTGCTCTGACACTGAGAGTGCTTTTTCACTTTGTCATTGTGCTGAAACGAGTTTGATATTGCTGTGACATGGAGCGTCAGATTTGGACTCAGCTAAAGTCCTTATTCAATGTGCTTGACTTCTCTCCATTCTAAGTGAGTGCATTCTCAAAGTGTGAGAGTGCTTCCACGGTATCTCAGCTTTGTTCTTTGACAGAGTAAGAGAAAGTAAAACTACTTTGCTGCTAACCCTAACCCTAACCCTAGGCCAACTCTAACTCTAACCCTAACCCTAACCCTATCACTATCCCGACGTTAATGCAAAACTGAAACCGAAACCGAGTGGGAATACTATTACAATCCTAACACTAACAGAAACAGTAGCACAAAAACTAATGCCAAACGAACACTTCCTCCAACCCAGCACTCTTCCTACACGTAACATGAGAGGGAGAAACTGACACTACCCTAGATTCCTGAATTAGTATTTGTGAATGTTGTGTTTCTATGAGTTACTTTTTTGGCAAAATGCAAGTGTACGGTAAGCATGATTGAGGATACCGTGAAAATGTTTGAGACGGCAGATAGAGAGTGGGTGACAGTGCTTTCTTTCTGTTCTTGAATACAATTACAACATTTCCAGAACAAGAACACTATGTGATTTCATGCAACACAGGATCAGAACGTGAATACACTGTGCCACCATGAGACTATTAGAGTGAGTGATGGAAATCACATTGCGAGTGCATTGTTAGTGGTAGTCTTTCGACTCTCTGTGCCACAAAGCTCTGAGGCTGATAGATTCTGGTTGACATTATTGTTGAGTGTTTGGAAGTAGCACTTTAGTTTTGGGATATTCTGCGTGTTTTTGGAGACAACGTAGGTGAGTTAGGAAACAATGTAGATGAAATGTGACATTGAACGAGAATAATCTGGCATTACGTTAGTTAGCTAACATAGTGATTGTGAAGGGAGTGAACCAGTGTGTTAGTGGTTCATACACTGTAGCACTGCTAAAACTTTGTGTGTGTCTGCTCTGACACTGAGAGTGCTTTTTCACTTTGTCATTTTGCTGAAAACGAGTTTGATATTGCTGTGACATGGAGCGTCAGATTTGGACTCAGCTAAAGTCCTTATTCAATGTGCTTGACTTCTCTCCATTCTAAGTGAGTGCATTCTCAAAGTGTGAGAGTGCTGCCACGGTATCTCAGCATTGTTCTGTGACAGAGTAAGAGAAAGTAAAACTACTTTGCTGCTAACCCTAACCCAACCCTAACCCTATCACTATCCTGATGTTAATGCAAAACTGAAACCGAAACCGAGTGGGAATACTATTACAATCCTAACACTAACAGAAACACTAGCACAAAAACTAACGCTAAAACGACCACTTCCTCCTCACCCCGCACTCTTCCTACACGTAACATCAGAGGGAGAAACCGACACTAACCTAAAGTCCTGAGTTAGTATTTGTGAATGTTGTGTTTCTATAAGTTACTTCTATGGCAAATGCGAGTGTACTGTAAGCATGATTGAGGATACCGTGAAAATGTTTGAGAAGGCATATAGAGAGTAGGTGACAGTGCTTTTCTTTCTGTTCTTGAGTACAATTACAACATTTCCAGAACAAGAACACTATATGATTTCATGCAATACAGGATGAGAACGTGAATACACTGTGCCACCATGAGACTATTAGCGTGAGTGATGGAAATCACATTGCGAGTGCATTGTTAGTGGTAGGCTTTCGACTCTCTGTGCCACAAAGCTCTGAGGCTGATAGATTCTGTGTGACATTATTGTTGAGTGTTTGGAAGTAGCGCTTTAGTTTTGGGATATTCTGTGTGTTTTTGGAAACAACGTAGGTGAGTTAGGAATCAATGTAGATGAAATGTGACATTGAGCGAGAATAATCTGGCATTATGTTAGTTGGCTAACATAGTGATTGTGAAGGGAGTGAACCAGTGCGTTAGTGGTTCGTACACTGTAGCACTGCTAAAACGTTGTGTGTGTCTGCTCTGACACTGAGAGTGCTTTTTCACTTTGTCATTGTGCTGAAACGAGTTTGATATTGCTGTGACATGGAGCGTCAGATTTGGACTCAGCTAAAGTCCTTATTCAATGTGCTTGACTTCTCTCCATTCTAAGTGAGTGCATTCTCAAAGTGTGAGAGTGCTGCCACGGTATCTCATCTTTGTTCTGTGACAGAGTAAGACAAAGTAAAACTACTTTGCTGCTAACCCTAACCCTAACCCTAAGCCAACTCTAACTCTAACCCTAACCCTAACCCTATCACTATCCCGACGTTAATGCAAAACTGAAACCGAAACCGAGTGGGAATACTATTACAATCCTAACACTAACAGAAACAGTAGCACAAAAACTAATGCCAAAACGAACACTTCCTCCAACCCCGCACTCTTCCTACACGTAACATGAGAGGGAGAAACTGACACTACCCTAGATTCCTGAATTAGTATTTGTGAATGTTGTGTTTCTATGAGTTACTTTTTTGGCAAATGCAAGTGTACGGTAAGCATGATTGAGGATACCGTGAAAATGTTTGAGACGGCAGATAGAGAGTGGGTGACAGTGCTTTCTTTCTGTTCTTGAATACAATTACAACATTTCCAGAACAAGAACACTATGTGATTTCATGCAACACAGGATCAGAACGTGAATACACTGTGCCACCATGAGACTATTAGAGTGAGTGATGGAAATCACATTACGGAGTGCATTGTTAGTGGTAGTCTTTCGACTCTCTGTGCCACAAAGCTCTGAGGCTGATAGATTCTGTGTGACATTATTGTTGAGTGTTTGGAAGTAGCACTTTAGTTTTGGGATATTCTGCGTGTTTTTGGACACAACGTAGGTGAGTTAGGAAACAATGTAGATGAAATGTGACATTGAACGAGAATAATCTGGCATTACGTTAGTTAGCTAACATAGTGATTGTGAAGGAGTGAACCAGTGTGTTAGTGGTTCATACACTGTAGCACTGCTAAAACTTTGTGTGTGTCTGCTCTGACACTGAGAGTGCTTTTTCACTTTGTCATTTTGCTGAAACGAGTTTGATATTGCTGTGACATGGAGCGTCAGATTTGGACTCAGCTAAAGTCCTTATTCAATGTGCTTGACTTCTCTCCATTCTAAGTGAGTGCATTCTCAAAGTGTGAGAGTGCTGCCACGGTATCTCAGCATTGTTCTGTGACAGAGTAAGAGAAAGTAAAACTACTTTGCTGCTAACCCTAACCCAACCCTAACCCTATCACTATCCTGATGTTAATGCAAAACTGAAACCGAAACCGAGTGGGAATACTATTACAATCCTAACACTAACAGAAACACTAGCACAAAAACTAACGCTAAAACGACCACTTCCTCCTCACCCCGCACTCTTCCTACACATAACATCAGAGGGAGAAACCGACACTAACCTAAAGTCCTGAGTTAGTATTTGTGAATGTTGTGTTTCTATAAGTTACTTCTATGGCAAATGCGAGTGTACTGTAAGCATGATTGAGGATACCGTGAAAATGTTTGAGACGGCAGATAGAGAGTAGGTGACAGTGCTTTCTTTCTGTTCTTGAGTACAATTACAACATTTCCAGAACAAGAACACTATATGATTTCATGCCATACAGGATGAGAACGTTGAATACACTGTGCCACCATGAGACTATTAGCGTGAGTGATGGAAATCACATTGCGAGTGCATTGTTAGTGGTAGTCTTTCGACTCTCTGTGCCACAAAGCTCTGAGGCTGATAGATTCTGTGTGACATTATTGTTGGAGTGTTTGGAAGTAGCGCTTTAGTTTTGGGATATTGTGTGTTTTTGGAAACACCCGTAGGTGAGTTAGGAATCAATGTAGATGAAATGTGACATTGAGCGAGAATAATCTGGCATTACGTTAGTTGGCTAACATAGTGATTGTGAAGGGAGTGAACCAGTGTGTTAGTGGTTCGTACACTGTAGCACTGCTAAAACGTTGTGTGTGTCTGCTCTGGACACTGAGAGTGCTTTTTCACTTTGTCATTGTGCTGAAGCGAGTTTGATATTGCTGTGACATGGAGCGTCAGATTTGGACTCAGCTAAAGTCCTTATTCAATGTGCTTGACTTCTCTCCATTCTAAGTGAGTGCATTCTCAAAGTGTGAGAGTGCTTCCACGGTATCTCAGCTTTGTTCTTTGACAGAGTAAGAGAAAGTAAAACTACTTGCTGCTAACCCTAACCCTAACCCTAGGCCAACTCTAACTCTAACCCTAACCCTAACCCTATCACTATCCCGACGTTAATGCAAAACTGAAACCCAGACCAGTGGGAATACTATTACAATCCTAACACTAACAGAAACAGTAGCACAAAAACTAATGCCCAAGCGAACACTTCCTCCTACCCCGCACTCTTCCTACACGTAACATGAGAGGAGAAACTGACACTACCTAGATTCCTGAATTAGTATTTGTGAATGTTGTGTTTCTATGAGTTACTTTTTTGGCAAATGCAAGTGTACCGTAAGCATGATTGAGGATACCGTGAAAATGTTTGAGACGGCAGATAGAGAGTGGGTGACAGTGCTTTCTTTCTGTTCTTGAATACAATTACAACATTTCCAGAACAAGAACACTATGTGATTTCATGCAACACAGGATCAGAACGTGAATACACTGTTCCACCATGAGACTATTAGCGTGAGTGATGGAAATCACATTGCGAGTGCATTGTTAGTGGTAGTCTTTCGACTCTCTGTGCCACAAAGCTCTGAGGCTGATAGATTCTATGTGACATTATTGTTGAGTGTTTGGAAGTAGCACTTTAGTTTTGGGATATTCTGCGTGTTTTTGGAGACAACGTAGGTGAGTTAGGGAAACAATGTAGATGAAATGTGACATTGAACGAGAATAATCTGGCATTACGTTAGTTAGCTAACATAGTGATTGTGAAGGGAGTGAACCAGTGTGTTAGTGGTTCATACACTGTAAGCACTGCTAAAACTTTGTGTGTGTCTGCTCTGACACTGAGAGTGCTTTTTCACTTTGTCATTTTGCTGAAACGAGGTTTGATATTGCTGTGACATGGAGCGTCAGATTTGGACTCAGCTAAAGTCCTTATTCAATGTGCTTGACTTCTCTCCATTCTAAGTGAGTGCATTCTCAAAGTGTGAGAGTGCTTCCACGGTATCTCAGCTTTGTTCTTTGACAGAGTAAGAGAAAGTAAAACTACTTTGCTAACCCTAACCCTAACCCTAACCCAACCCTAACCCTATCACTATCCTGACGTTAATGCAAAACTGAAACCGAAACCGAGTGGGAATACTATTACAATCCTAACACTAACAGAAACACTAGCAAAAAAACTAACGCTAAAACGAACACTTCCTCCTCACCCCACACTCTTCCTACACGTAACATCAGAGGGAGAAACTGACACTAACCTAAAGTCCTGAGTTAGTATTTGTGAATGTTGTGTTTCTATAAGTTACTTCTATGGCAAATGCGAGTGTACTGTAAGCATGATTGAGGATACCGTGAAAATGTTTGAGAAGGCAGATAGAGAGTAGGTGACAGTGCTTTCTTTCTGTTCTTGAGTACAATTACAACATTTCCAGAACAAGAACACTATGTGATTTCATGCAACACAGGATCAGAACGTTGAATACACTGTGCCACCATGAGACTATTAGCGTGAGTGATGGAAATCACATTGCGAGTGCATTGTTAGTGGTAGTCTTTCGACTCTCTGTGCCACAAAGCTCTGAGGCTGATAGATTCTATGTGACATTATTGTTGAGTGTTTGGAAGTAGCACTTTAGTTTTGTGATGTTCTGCGTGTTTTTGGACACAACGTAGGTGAGTTAGGAAACAATGTAGATGAAATGTGACATTGAACGAGAATAATCTGGCATTACGTTAGTTGGCTAACATAGTGATTGTGAAGGAGTGAACCAGTGTGTTAGTGGTTCGTACTAACTGTAGCACTGCTAAAACGTTGTGTGTGTCTGCTCTGACACTGAGAGTGCTTTTCACTTTGTCATTGTGCTGAAACGAGTTTGATATTGCTGTGACATGGAGCGTCAGATTTGGACTCAGCTAAGTCCTTATTCAATGTGCTTGACTTCTCTCCATTCTAAGTGAGTGCATTCTCAAAGTGTGAGAGTGCTGCCACGGTATCTCAGCATTGTTCTGTGACAGAGTAAGAGTAAAACTACTTTGCTGCTAACCCTAACCCAACCCTAACCCTATCACTATCCTGACGTTAATGCAAAACTGAAACCGAAACCGAGTGGGAATACTATTACAATCCTAACACTAACAGAAACACAGCACAAAAACTAACGCTAAAACGAATACTTCCTCCTCACCCCGCACTCTTCCTACACGTAACATCAGAGGGAGAAACCGACACTAACCTAAAGTCCTGAGTTAGTATTTGTGAATGTTGTTTTTCTATAAGTTACTTCTATGGCAAATGCGAGTGTACTGTAAGCATGATTGAGGATACCGTGAAAATGTTTGAGAAGGCAGATAGAGAGTAGGTGACAGTGCTTTTCTTTCTGTTCTTGAGTACAATTACAACATTTCCAGAACAAGAACACTATATGATTTCATGCAATACAGGATCAGAACGTGAATACACTGTGCCACCATGAGACTATTAGCGTGAGTGATGGAAATCACATTGTGAGTGCATAGTTAGTGGTAGTCTTTCGACTCTCTGTGCCACAAAGCTCTGAGGCTGATAGATTCTGTGTGACATTATTGTTGAGTGTTTGGAAGTAGCGCTTTAGTTTTTGGGATATTGTGTGTTTTTGGAAACAACGTAGGTGAGTTAGGAATCAATGTAGATGAAATGTGACATTGAACGAGAATAATCTGGCATTACTTTAGTTGGCTAACATAGTGATTGTGAAGGGAGTGAACCAGTGTGTTAGTGGTTCGTACACTGTAGCACTGCTAAAACGTTGTGTGTGTCTGCTCTGACACTGAGAGTGCTTTTTCACTTTGTCATTGTGCTGAAACGAGTTTGATATTGCTGTGACATGGAGCGTCAGATTTGGACTCAGCTAAAGTCCTTATTCAATGTGCTTGACTTCTCTCCATTCTAAGTGAGTGCATTCTCAAAGTGTGAGAGTGCTTCCACGGTATCTCAGCTTTGTTCTTTGACAGAGTAAGAGAAAGTAAAACTACTTTGCTGCTAACCCTAACCCTAACCCTAGGCCAACTCTAACTCTAACCCTAACCCTAACCCTATCACTATCCCGACGTTAATGCAAACTGAAACCGAAACCGAGTGGGAATACTATTACAATCCTAACACTAACAGAAACAGTAGCACAAAAACTAATGCCAAAGCGAACACTTCCTCCAACCCAGCACTCTTCCCACCACTACATAACATGAGAGGGAGAAACTACACTACCCTAGATTCCTGAATTAGTATTTGTGAATGTTTGTGTTTCTATGAGTCTTTTTTGTAAAATGCAAGTGTACGGTAAAGCATGATTGAGGATACCGTGAAAATGTTTGAGACGGCAGATAGAGAGTGGGTGATGCAAGCTTTCTTTCTGTTCTTGAATACAATTACAACATTTCCAGAACAAGAACACTATGTGATTTCATGCAACACAGGATCAGGACGTGAATACACTGTGCCACCATGAGGACTATTAGAGTGAGGATGGAAATCACATTACGGTGCATTGTTAGTGAAAGTCTTTCGACTCTCTGTGCCAAAAGCTACTGAGGGTGATAGATTCTGGTTGACATTATTGTTGAGTGTTTGGAAGTAGCACTTTAGTTTTGGGATATTCTGTGTGTTTTTGGAGACAACGTAGGGTGAGTTAGGAAACAATGTAGATGAAATGTGACATTGAACGAGGAATAATCTGGCATTATACGTTAGGTTAGCTAACATAGTGATTGTGAAGGGAGTGAACCAGTGTGTTAGTGGTTCATACACCTGTAGCACTGCTTAAACTTTGTGTGTGTCTGCTCTGACACTGGGAGTGCTTTTTCACTTTGTCATTTTGCTGAAACGAGTTCGATATTGCTGTGACATGAGCGTCAGATTTGGACTCAGCAAAAGTCCTTATTCAATGTTAAACTTTTTGACTTCTCTCCATTTCTAAGTGAGTGCATTCTCAAAGTGTGAGAGTGCTGCCATGGTATCTCCGCATTGCTGTGGACAGCGTAAGAGAAAGTAAAACTACTTTGCTGCTAACCCTAACCCAACCCCTAACCTCTAATCACTATCCTGATGTTGAATGCAAAACTGAAACCGAACCGAGTGGGAATACTATTACAATCCTAACACTAACAGAAACACTAGCACAAAAACTAGTAAACGGCTTCACTCCTCACCCCAACACTCCTTTTCCTACACCCTAACATCAGAGGGAGAAACCGACACTTAACCTAAAAGTCTTTGAGTTAGTATTTGTGAATGTTGTGTTTCTATAAGTTACTCTATGGCAAATGCGAGTGTACTGTAAGCATGATTGAGGATACCGGAAATGTTTGAGAAGGCAGATAGAGAGTGAGTTGACAGTGCTTTCTTTCTGTTCTTGGAGTACCAATTACAACATTTCCAGAACAAGGCTACTATATGATTTCATGCAATACAGGATGAGAACGTGAATACACTGTGCCACCCATGAGACTATTAGCGTGAGTGATGGAAATCACATTGCGAGTGCATTGTTAGTGGTAGTCTTTTCGACTCTCGTGCCACAAAGCTCTGAGGCTGATAGATTCTGTGTGACATTATTGTTGAGTGTTTGGAAGTTAGCGCTTAGTTTAGGGATATTTGTGTGTTTTTGGAAACACCGTAGGTGAGGATTAGGAATCAATGTGATGAAATGTGACATTGAATCCAGAATAATCTGGCATTACGTTAGTTGGCTAACATAGTGATTGTGGAAGGGAGTGAACCAGTGTGTTAGTGGTTCGTACACTGTAGCACTGCTTAAAACGTTTGTGTGTCTGCTCTGACACTGAGTGCTTTTTCACTTTGTCATTGATGCTGAAACGGTTTGATATTGCTGTGACATGGAGCGTCAGATTTGGACTCAGCTAAAGTCCTTATTCAATGTGCTTTGACTTCTCTCCATTCTAAGTGAGTGCATTCTCAAAAGTGTGAGAGTTCTTCCTCGCTTATCTCAGCTTTGTTCTTTGACAGAGTAAGAGAAAGTAAAACTACTTTGCTAACCTTTAATAACCTAACCCTAAGTCAACTCTAAACTCTAACCCCTAACCCTAACCCTATCACTATCCCGACGTTAATGCAAAACTGAAAATCGAAACCGAAGTGGGAATACTCATTCTAATCCTAACACTAACAGAAACAGTAGCACAAAAACTAATGCCAAACGAACCACTTCCTCCTACCCCGCACTCTTCCTACACGTAACATGAGAGGGAGAAACTGGATACTACTCCTAGATTCCTGAATTAGTATTTTGTGAATGTTGTGTTCTATGAGTTACTTTTTTGGCAAAATGCAAGTTATACCCGTAAGCATGATTGAGGATACCGTGGAAAATGTTTGAGACGGTAGATAGAGAGTTGGGTGACAGTGCTTTTCTTTCTGTTCTTGAATACAATTACAACATTTCCAGAACAAGAACACTATCGTGATTTCATGCAACACCAGGATCAGAACGTGAATACACTGTTCCACCATGAGACTATTAGGCGTGAGGATGGAAATCACATTTGCGAGTGCATTGTTAGTGGTAGTCTTTCGACTCTCTGTGCCACAAAGCTCTGAGGCTGATAGATTCTATGTGACATTATTGTTGAGTGTTTGGAAGTAGCGCTTTAGTTTTGGGATTATTCTGCGTATTTTTGGAGACAACGTAGGTAGTTAGGAAATAATGTAGATGAAATGTGACATTGAGATCCAGAATAATCTGGCGTTACGTTAGTTAGCTAACATAGTATTGTGAAGGGAGTTGAACCAGTGTGTTGAGTGGTTCATACACTGTAGTACTGCTAAAACTTTGTGTGTGTGTCTGCTCTGACACTGAGAGTGCTTTTTTCTTTGTCATTTTGCTGAAACGAGTTTGGATATTGCTGTGACATGGAGGCGTCAGATTTGGACTCAGCTAAAGTCCCTATTCAATGTGCTTGACTTCTACTCCATTCTCCAAGTGAGTGCATTCTCAAAGTGTGAGAGTGCTTCCACAGTATCTCAGCTTTGTTCTTCGACAGAGTAAGAGAAAGTAAAACTTAACACCTTGCTGCTAACCCTAACCCTAACTCTAACCTTAACCCTAACCCTATCACTATCACAGAGCGTTAATGCAAAACTGAAACCGAAGCCGAGTGGGAATACTACAATACAATTCTAACACTAACAGAAACACTAGCAAAAAAACTAAGCTAAAACTAACACTTCCTCCTCACCAAAATACTCTTCCTACACGTAACATCAGAGGGAGAAACTGGACACTAACCAAAGTCCTGAGTTAGTATTTGTGAATGTTGTGTTTCTATAGTTACTTCTATGGAAATGCGAGTGTACTGTAAGCATGATTGAGGATACCGTGAAAATGTTTGAGAAGGCAGATAGAGAGTAGGTACAGTGTTTTCTTACTCTGTTCTTGAGTACAATTACAAATATTTCCAGAACAAGAACACTATGTGATTTCATGCAACACAGGATCAGAGACGTGAATACACTGTGCCACCATAGAGACTATTAGCGTGAGTGATGGAAATCACATTTCGGGTGCATTGTTAGTGGTGAATTTCTCGACTCTCTGTGCCACAAAGCTCTGAGGCTGATAGATTCTATGTGACATTATTGTTGAGTGTTTGGAAGTAGCACTTTAGTTTTGTGATGTTCTGCGTGTTTTTGGACACTACGTAGGGTGGAGTTAGGAAACAATGTAGATGAAATGTGACATTGAACGAGAATAATCTGGCAGATTACGTTAGTTGGCTAACATAGTGATTATGAAGGGAGTGAACCAGTGTGTTAGTGGTTCGTACACTGTAGCACTGCTAAAACGTTGTGTGTGTCTGCTCTGACACTGAGAGTGCTTTTTCACTTTGTCATTGTGCTGAAACTTGAGTTTGATATTGCTGTGACATGGAGCGTCAGATTTGGACTCAGCTAAAGTCCTTATTCAATGTGGCTTGCTTTCTCTCCATTCCAAGTCAGTGCATTCTCAAAGTGTGAGAGTGCTGCCATGGTATCTCAGCATTGTTCTGTGACAGAGTAAGAGAAAGTAAAACTACTTTGCTGCTAACCCTAACCCAACCCTAACCCTATCACTATCCTGACGTTAATGCAAAAACTGAAACCCAGACCGAGTGGGAATACTATTACAATCCTAACACTAACAGAAACACTAGCACAAAAATAACAGCTAAAAGACACTTCCTCCTCACCCCGCACTCTTCCCACGTAACTCAGAGTGGGAGAAACTGACACTAACCTAAAGTCCTGAGTTAGTATTTGTGAATGTTGTTTTTCTATAAGTTACTTCTATGGCAAAAATGCTTAGGTGGTACTGTAAGCACGATTGAGGATACCGTGAAAATGTTTGAGAAGGCAGATAGAGAGTAGGTGACAGTGCTTTCTTTCTGTTCTTGAGTACAATTACAACATTTCCAGAACAAGAACACTATATGATTTCATGCAATACAGGATCAGGACGTGAATAGGCTCTATGCCACCATGAGACTATTAGCGTGAGTGATGGAAATCACATTGTGAGTGCATAGTTAGTGGTAGTCTTTCCACTCTCTGTGCCACAAAGCTCTGAGGCTGGGATAGATTCTGTGTGACATTATTGTTGAGTGTTTGGAAGTAGCGCTTTAGTTTTGGGATATTGTGTGTTTTTGAAACAACGTGGGTGAGTTAGGAATCAATGTAGGTGAAATGTGACATTGAGCGAGAATAATCTGGCATTACTTTTAGTTGGCTAACATAGTGAATTGTGATGGGAGTGAACCAGTGTGTTAGTGGTTCGGTACACTGTAGCACTGCTAGAAACGTTGTGTGTGTCTGCTCTGACACTGAGAGTGCTTTTTCACTTTGTCATTGTTGCTGAAACTAGGTTTTGATATTGCTGTGACATGGAGCGTCAGATTTGGACTCAGCTAAAGTCCTTATTCAATGTGCTTGACTTCTCCCATTCTAAGTGAGTGCATTCTCAAAGTGTGAGAGTGCTTCCACGGTTCTCTCAGCTTTGTTCTTTGACAGAGTAAGAGAAAGCAAAACTACTTTGCTGCTAACCCTAGCCCTAACCTCCTAGGCCAAATTCTTAACTCACCCCTAACCCTAACCCTATCCCTATCCCGACGGTTAATGCAAAACTGAAACCGAAACCCGATAGGAATACTATTACAATCCTAACACTAACAGAAACAGTAGCACAAAACTAATGCCAAAACGAACACTTCCTCCAACCCCAGCACTCTTCCTACACGTAACTGAGAGGGAGAAACTGAGGCACTACCCAGTTTCCTGAATTAGTATTTGTGAATGTTGTGTTTCTATGAGGTACTTTTTTGGCAAATGCAAGTGTACTGGGTAAGCATGATTGAGGATACCGTGAAAAATGTTTGAGCGCAGATAGAGAGTGGGTGACAGTGCTTCTTCTGTTCTTGAATACAATTACAACAGTTCCAGAACAAGAACCTATGTGATTTCATGCAACACAGGATCAGACGTGAATACACTGTGCCACCATGAGACTATTAGAGTGAGTGATGGGAAATCACATTGCGAGTGCATTGTTAGAGTGGTAGTCTTTTCGAGCTCTCTGTGCCAAAAGCTCTGAGGCTGATAGATTCTGGTTGACATTATTGTTGAGTGTTTGGAAGTAGCACTTTAGTTTTGGGATATTCTGCGGCTTTTTGGAGACACGTAGGGTGAGTTAGGAAACAATGTAGATGAAATGTGACATTGAACGAGAATGGAAATCTGGATTACGTTAGTTAGCTAACATAGTTATTGTTAAGGGAGGAACCAGTGTGTTAGTGGTTCATACACTGTAGTACTGCTAAAACTTTGTGTGTGTCTGCTCGATACTCAGAGTGCTTTTTCACTTTGTCATTTGCTGAAACGAGTTTGATATTGCTGTGACATGGAGCGTCAGATTTGGACTCAGCTAAAGTCCTTATTCAATGTGCTTGACTTCCTCTCCATTCTAAGTGAGTGCATTCTCAAAGTGTGAGAGAGCTTCCACGGTATCTCAGCTTTGTTCTTTGACAGAGTAAGAGAAAGTAAAACTACTTTGCTGCTAACCCTAGCCCTAACCCTAACCCAACCCCCAACCCTATCACTATCCTGACGTTAATGCAGAAACTGAAACCCGAAGCCGTGGGAATATTCTTCACAATCCTAACACTAACAGAAACACTAGCAAAAAAACTAACGCTAAAACGGACACTTCCTCCCTCACCCAGCAGCGTACTTTCTTCCTACACGTAACATCAGAGGGAGAAACTGACACTAACCTAAAGTCCTGAGTTAGTATTTGTGAATGTTGTGTTTCTATAAGTTACTTCTATGGCAAATGCGAGTGTACTGTAAGCATGATTGAGGATACCGTGAAAATGTTTGAGAAGGCAGATAGAGAGTAGGTGTGACAGTTCATTTCTTTCTGTTCTTGAGTACAAGTTACAACATTTCCAGGACAAGAACATTATGTGATTTCATGCAACACAGGATCAGAACGATGAATACATGTGCCACCATGAGACTATTAGCGTGAGTGATGGAAATGCACAGTGTATTGTTAGTGGTAGTATCTTTCACTCTCTGTGCCACAAAGCTCTGAGGCTGATAGATTCTATGTGACATTATTGTTGAGTGTTTTGAAGTAGCACTTTAGTTTTGTGATGTTCTGCAGAGTTTTTGGGACACAACGTAGGTGAGTTAGGAAACAATGTAGATGAAATGTGACATTGAACGAGAATAATCTGGCATTACGTTAGTTGGGCAACATAGTGATTGTGATGGAGTGAACCAGTGTGTTAGTGGTTCGGTGACACTGTAGCACTGCTAAAACGTTTGTGTGTGCTGCTCTGACACTGAGAGTGCTTTTCACTTTGTCATTGTGCTGAAACGAGTTTGATATTGCTGTGACATGGAGGGTCAGATTTGGACTCAGCTAAAGTCCTGCCATTCAATGTTTGACTTCTCTCCATTCTAAGTGAGTACATTCTCAAAGTGTGAGATTCTCTAACACGGTATCTCAGCATTGTTCTGTGACAGAGTAAGAGAGTAAAACTACTTTGCTGCAACCCCAACCCAACCCAACCCTATCACTATCCTGGCGTTAATGCAAAACTGAAACCGAACCGAGTGGGAATACTATTACAATCCTAACACTAACAGAAACACTAATGCACAAAACTAACGCTAAAACAGAACACTTCCTCCTCACCCCGCACTCTTCCACACACATTAACATCAGAGGGAGAAACCGACACTAACCTAAAGTCCTGGGAGTTAGTATTTGTGAATGTTGTTTTTCTATAAGTTACTTCTCAAGGCAAATGCGAGTGTATCTGAAGCATGATTGAGGATACCGTGAAAATGTTTGAGAGGCAGATAGAGAGTAGGTGACAGTGTTTTCTTTCTGTTCTTGAGCTTACAATTACAACATTTCCAGAACAAGAATTGCCCATAAGGATTTTCATGCAATACAGGATCAAGAACCCGTGAATACACTGTGCCACTATGAGACTATTAGCGTGAGTGATGGAAATCACATTGTGAGTGCATAGTTAAGTGGTAGTCTTTCGACTCTCTGTGCCACAAAGCTCTGAGGCTGGATAGATTCATGTGTGACATTATTGTGGGAGTGTTTGGAAGTAGCGCTTTTAGTTTTGGGATATTGTGTATTTTTGGAAACAACGTAGGTGAGTTAGGAATCAATGTAGATGAATGTGACATTGAACGAGGAATAATCTGGGCATTACTTTAGTTGGCTAACATAGTGATTGTGAAGGGAGTGAACCAGTGTGTTAGTGGTTCGTACACTGTAGCACTGCTAAAAACGTTGTGTGTGTCTGCTCTGGCACCGGAGTGCTTTTTCACTTTGTCATTGTGCTGAAATGCAGTTTGATATTGCTGTGACATGGAGCTGCAGATTTGGACTCAGCCAAAGTGCTTATTCATCAGTTTGCTTGACTTCTCTCCATTCTAAGTGAGTGCATTCTCAAGTGTGAGAGTGCTTCCACGGTATCTCAGCTTGTTCTTTGACAGAGTAAAAAAGTAAAACTACTTTGCTGCTAACCCTAACCCTAACCCTAGGCCAACTCTAACTTTAGCCTAACCCTAACTTTATCACTATCCCACGTTAATGCAAAACTGAAGCCCAGCTCGAGTGGGAATACTATTACAATCCTAACACTAACAGAAACA